>NW_021635748.1:0-44537 GCF_004799145.2 Neltuma alba
AGTATTGCGGAGTCGACGGTGCAAGTTGATCCACGACCTATCCATGACTAATAATGCTCAAATTTCGTCAAATAGCCACAGAGCTCAAAGAGAAGTTAAAATGAAATTCAGTTGAGTGCTTCAGCTTATAAAGGAGGGTGGAGAACGGTCATTTTTTTGTAGCGGTTACAAACCGCTACAAATTTGTAGCGGTTTTTTAACGGAAAATTTCAATTTCCAGCGGTTATTAACCGCTAGAAATTCTAAATATCGGTTACAAACATAGAAATTTCTAGCGGTTTAATGGGAATTTTATCTCCATCTGTTTGAATTTTCTAGCGGTTTTTATAACCGCTAGAAATTCGGTTGTCCGTCAATTCTAAATTTCTAGCGGTTCACCAGAACCGCTAGAAAATTCTACGTTTAAAAATATTTATTAAATTAATAAATGATTATAGAATTATTTCGAGTAATTAATATGTTTAACGTGTTTAATAAATTGTAATGTTGATGTTGTAATAAATAAATAAATATTTCAATATTAATAGTACTTGACATAAATAAAATTATAGAAATAAATCAATAAAGGAAACAAATAAATATAAAATTTAGATAAATATCTAAATAATATATAAAACCGTAAAATTAAGATTCTAATAAAATCCGATACAATGAAAGCAAATCATGGTGGGGGGCAAGAAGAAGCAGCATCATCGGATCATCCTCTGCTGAATCCTCCGGCTGACGGTGGGCAGGCCGCTCAACCTGCTGGGACTGGACTGGCGGATGGCGGGGGTAGGGGCGGGACTGTGGTGGCATGTGTAGGTCGGGGATGTCAGGAACCGAGATGTTTGGAGCTATACTGACCACCACATGACGCAGAGCCGTAGCAGCTGCCAAGAGCTGGTCAAGCTGCGTCTGGAGCTGACGATCACGCTCCTGGAACTGACGATCACGCTCCACGATCCTGGCCTCGAACTCTTGTCTGAGCTCCTCTCGCAATTCCTCTGAAGATGAGGAACCCGGCCGCTTCGCACTCGCATGAGAGCTCCCAGCAGTATATGAAGGGCCAGCGCCACTTGAGCGGGGCAGCCTAGTCGGTGTAGGTCCAAGTCCAAGCCCGCTAACTCGACCAGGTGCTGCTGCGGCCGGCCAAGACCCGCTAAAAGTGAGGCGGTGGGATCCAAGGCAGACCCCTGAGACTCACGCAACTCGGAATCGACCTGAGTCATCCGTGCCTACCAAAATAATATAAAGAAGTTATTAATTAATATAATGATATCTACACTGTGATATTATATTAATATTTAATTTATTACTTACCGCTATCTCCTCAACCTCATCCGACGCACGCCCGTCTCGGGTCTATACCACCATCGGCCACATCTCGCCATAAGTGGGCGGTATCCCCGCTCCTGCTGCGTCTTTTCTATCTGTAAATGAAATCAAAGAAATAATTAGTTACAAATTAAATACATCTACATATTTTAATAAATTATTTCAAGTACTCACAATCTCGTCATAAGTGATCGCAAAGCTCCTGGATCCAGCCCTATGACGTATCGTCTGATGCCTGACGCTCCTAGCATTTCTCCTAGAAAGAGCCTGAAGCAAAATGTAAAAAAATTAAAAAAAATTAAATTAAATGAGTCAAGTCGGATAAAAATAAAGAAATTATAATTAATACAATATTATCATACCATCTGGTCAGCCGTCATCCTAAAATAGACGTAAGTGGACCAGTCTTGGTCCGGAACTCCACCAGGTACATCTGCCAGTATCTCCTGGAGGGCCTCGTCCCGTCACCTTTCTTCTCCCTCCACAGGTCGGCCCTCCTGTTCTTCCATGCCATCCCCAGCCTCTTGATCGTGTCAGCCCTCAACTCCTCCCCCAGAATAAATTTACTCTATGATTAAAATAATAAATTAACTAAATAACAATTATAAACAAATAATTAAGCAATTTCAATAATTAAAAACAAATAATTAGTTTTTAACTAATTTAACAATATTATAAATAAAATATAAATTAATCAAAGTTTAATAATAATTAAACAATTAAGTAATTTAAATAAAAAAATATTTTTACTCAACTAAATTTAAAATTATTATAAGTAATAAATTAATGAAATCAATAACAAATTATTTTCATTTAACTACTTTTAAATAATTTAAATTAAAATATATATTCATTTAACTACTTTTAAAAATATTATAAATAACAAACAAATTAAATAAATAAAAAATTATAATCAAACAATTAAATTATTTGAAAACAAAATATATAATCATTTATTTAAATTAAAAAAAATTATAAATAACAATTTTATATTACCTTCATTATTTCCAGCCTTGCTGCTTCTTGTCTGAGGTGATCTTCTTCCAGTCCTGCACGTAGATGGGGAACAGCGTCCACTGCTGACCAAGGAGGCGCACGTACTTGTTGTACAACTGGCCACCTTTCTTCGTCGGTTGGCCCAACTCATTGAGCGGCACAACCACTCGTCCGCCCGTCATCATAGACAGCTCTCTGGCTGTCAGCCTCCGATAGGACCTGTTCCCTCAGTGTCTACAAAATTTAATTAAGAAATAAATTATATATCAATAAATTAATATAATTTCTATATAAATTAAATACTGATCAAAACTTTAAAAAGTTAAAATAAATACTTACCGACAAATTCCACCTCATAACCAGCCTGACGTCTCGGAGCAGGACGCTGTGCAGCCTGGGGATACTCATTCCCCTGATCCTGCTGCTCCTCCTCCTCCTCCTCCTCGTCAGCAGCATCAGCATGGGGTTGCTCATCCCCAGTAAAATGAGCCTCCTCAGTCCGCTCAATACCATCCTGCTCCATAAAACTGAGGATATCCTCCTCGCTCAGATCGTAGTCATGAATGCTGGGAAATGGCTCATCAGCATCATGATGAACCTCACTGGGTCCAGCTCTCTCAGGATCAACTGGGTCTTTCCCATGTCGACGAGGCATCCTAATAACAACAAATAGTAATTATTTATAAATGAAATAAAAAAAAATTAATTTATAAGCTATAACATAATAAAATTAATAAATAAAAATAAAATAAAAATTATTTATCAATAAATTACTATTTTTACCTGAAAATAAGGATCTGCAACTGAATCAGAACTCAAATATGTTTGTGAAGAAAATTCAGCAGAGCTTCGCTTCCAGAACGATTGAAGAAGTGAGAGTGTGGGGGGGTATATATAGACCGAAACTTTCTAGCGGTTAGGCACAAAACCGCTAGAAATTTCTAGCGGTTCGCGGCCGAACCGCTAGAAATCTCTAGCGGTTTGGCCGTGAACCGCTAGAAATTTCTAAACTCCTCGGGAATGAAAAAAATTTCTAGCGCTTCATGCATCAACCGCTAGAATTTTTCAGTGTCTAGCGGTTTATTAGCCTGAACCGCTAGAAAGTAAACGCTACAAATTTGGCGCCAAGTTCCCGCCAAAGCCCGGGGAGTTTTCTAGCTCTAATTTTCTAGCGGTTAGGGGGTAACCGCTAGAAATGTGCGTTTAATGGTCAAACCGTCTGTATTTTGCAGCGGTTTTTGTAGGAACCGCTAGAAATATCTGAAATTTCTAGCGGTTTTCTTTAACCGCTAGAAAGGTTCCGCTGCTACTTCTATAATTTCTTGTAGTGCCTTGCCATTCCTCTTTACTTTAAGGGCATATCTCCTTTCTTTCCTTTATTGACTATAACAGAATTAAGCTCAATCTAATCAATAATAGAGGTGTCTGGAACAAGTTAAGGGTACTCTCTCTATATTAGTCTATACCCTTATCACATCACACAACGAACATTTAATCACCTTGCTGTGTGGTATCTAGGTCAGGCACCTAGGTCATCATTGACCCTTCATTCATTATCATCTAATCTCTATCTCTCTTAGTTCACTATCCCATAAGGATTTCTATCTCTATTCAGGAATTTGAACGAACTTCAAGTATATTATCCTGTTACCTTGCCTTTATCGAGGTCACATCGATTACTTAAGGTATAGGTTGACATTCGGTTCCCTTATTAGGGTATTAACTTATACCTCTGGTTGGCTTACTGTACCTTTAAACATTCGTTTCTATGGTCATATACTAATTATAAAGTGACCATATTACACAGCAAGCATTGACCATTAAAACATCTCTATTGTGTGTCATTCCAGTTAGGTACCTTAATCAATCACCCGAGGCTTAGGTTGTCACCCTGCTTCCCGATTAGGGTTTGGACTCCTATTCCTTATAGGCTTACCATACTCTTAGCCATTGGAGATGTCTTTCAACTTTAACTCATTCCGTGGTCAAGCTCTCTCAGTCCAACCATTCCTCTCCTAAGGGGGAGTCTCTTAGCAGTGATTACCTATCTCTCAGGTTACTCTCTGTCATTCCTTACTTCTCTTCTATGTCTATTTCCCTTGGAGAAAACACCTCAATACCTTAACCTCAGTTGGACCAATCCTAGCAACTTGTTACTTTTCTAATTTAGGTTTTCCCTCATACCGAGCTTTGCTTGAACCAATACTCTGCTTATACCTTGGTAAGAACCTTTACCAAAACTTCTGTTCTATTTAAACACTTACAAGAACCTTTGCTTTGTTTAGATACTTGCCAGAACCTCCACTCTGATATCAAAATGAAATGTCCTACCTTTAGCCCCTCAGAGTACGCATTCATAAGTGTTATGGTTCAAGCAGATCACGACATAAGCCTGTGGATTTAAAATTTCAACATAATTACTCGGGTTACTATTTACTGTTTAACTTCCAGATTACAGGCCCAACTTCAAAAATTCATAACTAATTCTATAAAAATTGTATTGAGGTGTTCTAAAATTCTACAGAAAGCTATTTCGGTGCTCTTTGAGGGAAAAATATCCAATTGAACTTATCCTTACCCAATTCATACAGTTTAATCAATAAATATTACTGTTCATTTTGTAAAATCTGGAACTTCCAGGTTCTATGCCTCGACTTTAGAAATTTGTATCTCCTTGTGTACATATCCAATTGAGGTGATCCACATCTCAATTAAAATCTTGGGACGTGTTCTATGAGTATGCCAAATCTCGTGACTTAACTCATTCGTTGGATAGGTCAAACTGGAGCTACAAACTCATTGCTCCAGGACCTACGTTTTATCCCTTAACATCTCTTTACTTTAATTTTTTTTATTTCTTTGGCATACATAACATGGGCTTACTCTTCCCATTCATACTCATACATTTTCATTCATATCATAAATATTATAATTAATTACATGGCATCATAGGCATCCATAACATAAATTACATAATAGGAGAATTACACATTGAATAATAATTTCATTCATTAAAATGAACAATTTTTCACTTTCTTCTCCTTCCTTCTCATGACATTATTGCCCATCATTGATTGACCTAAATGGTTGGTTAGTGATTTAGCCCAATTATTCTATGTTATTTCATATCATTTTAAGGGTATTTATCATAGATTTTGGCTCCTTTTGATGATAATTGTGCTTAATTTAGATTAAGAGTCCTTGCTTTGAGTTAGTGTCTTTTTGAGGTTAAGATTGTCATAATTGGTTATTAATTGTATTCAGTTGATTTCTAGGACAATTGATGCTTCAAATTATTGCTTTTTATTGTAGGACAATTGAGAATTGGAGCCAAGATCAAAGACCAAAGGATGACACAACACAAGATCAGAGTATCAGCACTAATAGAGTTCGCCACGGCGAAGATTCTCTTCGCCGCGGCGCCAAATTGAAATCTCACCAATAATCTCTCGGGTAGAGTTCGCCGCGACCAACTTACAGCTTCGCCGCGACGAAATCACAAGATTAGGCGGAGCTCCTCTCGGGCATGCTTCGCCGCGGCCAAGTATTTCCTTCGCTGCGGCGAACTCTTCGTATAAGCAACGCTAGATCCGGATCAGAACGTGAAAATGGAGCTTCTAATCATATGATCCGACCCAGATGGACCCCTAAAACCCTTAGAAACCCTATTTTTGAGCGGATACTCCATTCCATCACCTCCAACACCTCTATTCTCCCATCCTCTTGCCTCTCCATCTCCATCTTCTTCCCCATCCATTTCCTTCATCTTTCCTTCACTCCATCTCATTTCCTTCCTCTCCCAGTTACTATTGCCGACGGATTCACTTCAGTTGGAGCTTTTCTTGAAGCTATGGAGGGCTAGGGTTCATCAACTCTTGAAGATGGTGGAGTAGCATGAGTTCCTAAGCTTCAAAGGGGAGTTTTAGTTTTAATCTTCAGTTTTTAGCTAGGCATTTATGATTTCCTAGGTCTAGGAATTGTAAACTCTTAGTTAGATACTTTGATTAATTCTGTAATCAGTGGTTACTGATTATCTTTTGTATATTGGATTGGTTGATGTTGAACTTTGAGCTTAAATACATGTAGTTGCATGTATGCTTAATGTCTCTCTCATGATTCTCTCTTATCTTGCCTAGTTGTGTTTGGGTATTGAGTTGATTGTGTGTTTCATTAAGCCATTTGCATGATCATTCCAATTTACACATTAGGGAAGCTAAACAAAGTTTACATTAATGAGTTCATTAATGTAAGCTTTGGACTCATTGAGTTAATGAGGTTCTTATTAAGAAAACCTAATGGATTTGTGAAACTCCCAATATTTAAGTGAACTATGATTGCCATCAAAACCATTTTCAAGAGATTTCCTATCAATCATTTCCATTACATCATTATTATCTTAAAACACCAAATATATAGTATCTTAGGTTTGTTTTCATTACATTTAGTTTAGGTACCATTCATTTAAGTCTTAAAAACCCAAAACCCCATTTCATTGCATTGCATGGCATTTAGTCTAGCTTAGGTAATTAATAAAGGCTCCCAAAAGTGAAACGACCCGAGTTTGCACTATACTGCATAGCTTGGATTTATTTTTGATTGAGAACCCCAAGGCGAACGACAGAAAGGCTCTCTTTCAGTTAGGGAGGGGTGAGATTCAGGGGAATATCAGTAGCAAACAATACCATATTAATCATGCTAGATGGATGCTTATGCACTACACGGAACTTGTTTATTCTTTTGTTAATTAGGGACATAGCAGTATGCTCAAAGCTAACTTCTTGATGCATGGCCATGGAGACATAATCTACTCATCATGAACAGAAATTACAGTAGCTAAAACATATCACAATAACATTCAATAACATGTACACAGCAACACACAAGCGTGCAACATCAAGCAATGACAATAGATAAGTTCACTACCTTACACCTCAAGCTTTCCTTTTACTTTTCCTTTGACTCCCTTGACTTTCCAACCATATGGGCATTTGGTCAACATCACCAAACATCCTCTTGGATATTCCAAGGTCCTAAACATAGTTATAATGATTATACAATCTATTAGGACCACTAGATTACATAATATTCAAGACTAGCTCTCTTGAACCTCAACCCTTTCTCTTGCTTTTAGGGTTTTTTTCTAACTTTTCTAGCATAAATCTCATCATTTCCCATCCTTAAGATCTATTTCTTGTAAATTAGGACCACTTTAGATGGCCTTAGATTCAAGAAGATCAAATCTGAAAATTTTGCTTCGCAGGTACTGTTCATGAAGAAATTCCAGAATTTTTGCTCAACTTTGAAAATTCATTATTAATTCTAGAAAAATCAAAACTGAGTGGTTCTAAGTCTCACTGAAAGCTCCTTCAGTTCTCTTTATAAAAATAGTTTCAAGAACTAATTCTACACTGAACAGTACCAGAATTGTACGGAATTCGACACTCTTCCAAAGGTTAAACACTGTTTTCATATTTCAAACCCTAACTTTGAAAAATCACCATAAATCATACACATATCCAAATAAAGTGTTCTACCCATAGATCTAAAGCTTACAGAGTGTACTCTAATCATGCTAAATTTCAAAATCACATACAAAGAGTAACTTATTCAAAATAGGCAACAAGTCAGATGCCATAACTATCACATACCTTGATCTTGAAGCATGAATCTTGTTCCTTCTTCTTGGCCTTCACCCCTACATTTCTCTCTCTAAATTTTGGTAGAGTTTTACCTCTACAAATGGCTACCAAAATGCTCTTCCAAGGTGGGGTATTTATAGCCAAAACTTTGGCTTGAATGGACTAAAATGCCCTTGGTAGCTAATAGAAAGGGCAAGGGCAATTTTGGAACTCTAAGTTGACTTTTACATCATCATTGCATCATCTTCTTGCATCATCCTTACCTCATTCTTCTAGAAGATGCCAAGTGTCACAAATGTGGTGGAGGAGAAGGGAGATTAGACCCTAGCCGTTAGATCAAAACTTAATCCTTAAGTTTCCTCCAAATTTACTTGGCCTACGTTTCTTCGGCTTTCTTTATGGCCTTTCGAAGCTCAGAAAATTCTTCTGTCTACTCCATAATTTCCCTTTTATTTTAGTAAATATCTATAAATTTTCTTAAGCGATAACACTTCCTTTAAGCCTTGCATAAAATTCATTTACTAAAATGCCCTTTTATCGGCATAATTGGCTTTTTATTTATTAAAGCCACTCCACTGGCCTTTTGGTTGAGGGACTAATTTTATAAATTAGTACAACCTTTCAACCATTTAACCTCATTTTTGTGTATAATTTTGAGGCCTCTTACTATTTTAAATAATCACCTCAAACGGTATACTTTTTACCGATCATAACCTCATAAATTCCATTTAAGCTATCTCAGGGGTGTTTTCGTCATTTCTCTTCATAAAAGAGTCTTAGAATATTATTATCCCATTCTCTGGGATTTTCTTAGAATTCTCTGTATACTCTTTCATTTTTACCCCTGTTGGTCATAACTTTTTGAATTTATGGTTTAGTCCCTACTTGGACTTAACTTTATACAATCCTCTCTTTGAGGTTTTTTAACTTAACCCCCAGCCTGTTTCTACTCTCTTTTCTCTTTCTGGGCCCTTAAGACTTTATAGAGCCTTTAGCCTTGATTATACTTGAGCCCCTGAAAACTTTTACTTTGCAGTTTAGTCCCTAAAACTGCTTTGACTTCCTTTCTTATCTTTGGGACTTCTGCTCAAAAGGGGTCTAGTAGCCTATCCAATTTAGGCTATTTTTGGTACTTCTAGGTGGAGGGAATTGAAAGACGACGCGCAGCGGAAAAACAACTCGAAATTTTAAGACTTTCAACCCCTTGCCCGGATCTACCGATCGCGTTTAAGTTAGGTAGTAAGAAGCATTACCTTCGGTGTTCGATTTCCTGGTGACTCGATGATTCGGCCGTTCAGGATGCTTCTGCTCGCCTCCTTTGTCGTTTGAAGTCGACAACTCCAGTCGGCTTCCTCTACCGGTATCCACACGAGTAGCCCTCAACCTCGAACGGCGTGCTAGCGCCTATGTCCGTCTAGGGTTTTCGAAATCCGTCCTCTCTCCTCTCTTAGGCCGTCTCTTATCTGTCAGTTCTCTCACTCTTAAACCCTAGCTCCTCATATCAAATATATAGGATGCAATATAGGTTTAATTAATAATATTTAATTTTGAAATTAACTCTAAATTAATTCCGAAATTAATACAATATCAAATATTGCCTAATCAGATAAGAGAACAATTAAATAAATATGGTTTAAATTAAATCCGTCTCACAGATTTAATTCACTTATTTATTTAATAAAGAGATGACGGAATTTATATATTTAATTTATCCTTATAAATTAATATCTCTTATATTTATATATATACGAATTTATATATATATATATACACGTCCACCCTATTTATTCATTGAATCTGGACATATCTTAGATTCAATGAATCTGGACATCATAACTCGTGTTGGGCTATTTTGTGTGCGACCCTGTAGGCCCATATGAAGTTGGCAGTGGGCCATTAACTATAATGACTCACAAGTCGTAAGCGGTCTCTAGCAAGACATCACGACTACCCAAAACATATGAGGATCATTGAACGATGCAACCTTTCATACAACCATATCACGTCCCTTTTGTCACACGACATTTTGGTCATGGATGAGGCATGGAGAACGTCATCCTCCTATTCATGACCGTTACTTTCTCGATCCCTGAGTAGTCTGAGTATAGAAACGGAACTACCTTTCCATTATAGTATGGCCATACATTTCTCAGACTCACTCATCGAGGGGCCCAGTAATGTCTCTCTACGAATGTGAGGGACAAATTCCATCTTGACCATTCACATTCCTCCGCATGAAGAAAACACTAAGCCTGAACATAGTCTCTATGATCACTTGGTCAAAAGTGACTTTTGACTAGGTCAAAGCTAAGCGTTTCTCATGTAGGAATCCATGATGATCTCAGGTCAAAGGGCACAGTGACATGGTTTGTATATGAGAGAAGCTTATGACTTAACCCATGCAGCTCTCTCATAGCGGGTCGGTCCAACACCTTGTACTCTTACATGTGCCTATGACTTTAATTTATATCTCTATATATCTTTAAAGTCATACTGGTCTTATTTCATCTTTGCTCCCACATAGATGACCGACCAGGGACATTTAGGATAAACCATGAGTTATCCAAGGATAGTCATCACAGTAAACATGCAAATAATATGATAACTTAATTAATAAATTCATAAATTAACAATGTTCAAAACAGAATGATTGGCCCCTAGGGCACAATTTCCAACACTAGGCCTAAAAGTTTGAATGTTACACATGGTGGAGGTTTGATAGTGAAAAAAAATGGAAGAGATTAGGGTTAGATGAGAGAGCGATGATAGAGAACAGAGATAGAGGCTGTGATGGGAGTGAATGAAGTCACTGATATTGAAATAGGGTTTCTAAACTGATAGTGAGGTGTACTGGGTCGGTTTGTGTGAGTGGGTAGGTAAAATTTCTGAAAATACTTCAGTTCTGGGTTGCTGATTTGAAGAGTTTGCCACAGCGAAGGTATAGTTTCATTGCGGCGAACCATGACCGAGAGGTGTCTAGTGGAATTTTTGTATTTCACCACGGCGAAGGCATGAGTTTGCTGTAGCGTAACTTGGCAGAGATGTTAATGTTGCATCTTCACTCTTGGCTCCACTTCTTGAGTGCCCTGAAATAGAAAGCAATGGTTTGAGGTGCTGATTGTCCCAAAAATCAATTGAATGCAATTAATGAATAAACATGACAATTTCACCCTTAAACAACACTAACTTAAAGCAAAGACTCTCAATATCAATCAAGCATAAATATCATTAAAATAAGCCTACAAGTATAACAAAAACCTAGAAAATGCCATCAAATAATATAAAAAATTTGAGCTCAATCAACAGAGTTTCCTGCAAAACAATTTTCTACCCACTCCGATACTTAAGTTAGTCTTCAAGTCATCAAAACATTAAATATAAATGCTTAAATAAAAGGAGTAATGTGAGATTTCTTACAACTCATTGGGATTTACCATTCCTAATTCTCCTCTGAAGTAATTAAATTTTTGTTGATCGAGAGGGTTTGTGAACTTATCTGCTATCTAGTACTTAGTAGGAATGAATTCTGTCACATCTAGTAATATGACATTTAGGAATAGGGATATTCCTAAATAATTAAGGGTCAAAAGTGACAAGGAGAAATAGAAGAATTTTGGTGGAAAATAATTATTATAGTTTTCCAAGCCAATTATGAAAAGTTTGACTAATTAAGGAAAATTGGTCAAGAATAATTATGGAAAAATATTTCCAAGCCTCAGAAAATTAAGAAAAAATAAGGACAATGGTCCTTGAGAATTATATCGGATTATAAAATTAGTTTTATGACCAAATTGCCCTTAGAGAAATTACAAAGGAATTTAAGGGAGTTTTAAGCTAGTTTAAGGTCTTTTATTTGGAAAATTCCAAATAAATATTTTTTGGAATTAAAAGAAGACCCTTAAGTATCCAAGATTTTTTCCAATTCCTTTGAAAAGTGAAAAAATCACTAAAGAGAAGGAAATTAGTTTTCCTTCTATTTAATTATTGGGAAATTAAATTTGAGACAAAGGGGGCAATTTTGGAAAAATAAAAATGAGGAGAATAATTTATGGATTTGACAGAAAATAATTACAGAGGCTAGAGCACTGTAATTATAGAAAAGAAATTAAACCCAGAGTCAAAGTGCACCGATAAAGCAAGACTAAAGTCTTGCAATTCAAATGGTTCATATTTAGCCATGTGTCAAGCCTCTAATGGATGGTAATTAAAGCTTTCCAAGTGTCAAGCTACTAATGGAGAGGATTTTGACTTTGAAATTTAATTACATTATGATTTAAGTTAATTAGGAGAGAGGATTAAGACTAAGTAAGCTTTTAACACATGGCATAGCATTAATGTTGGTTGGTGAGATATTTTTAGTGCCTTAATTGAGCTTTTCCTCCCCCATAATCAAATTACATTTTGGCCTAAGAGAAAAGAGAGAGAGCAAGAGTGATTTTGTGAAGGGATCAAGAAAAAAGCAAGCATATTTGATCTTCCAACTAAGATTCAAGCTTGGTAAGTTGTTCTAAGATGTTCCTTGCTTTGTTTTATCAAATTGTATGGTTGGAAAAATCACTTCTTGTCCCTTCTTGTTGCTGGCTGAAATGGGTATAGTGTAGGGAAGGAGGTTTTGTTGCAAAACATAGTAAGAATACTATGATTTAAGATGTTGTCAAGTGGTCCAAGATGTTGTTGGAAGTTTTTCATAGTGGGTTTGTTAGAAGGACCTTTCAGCCACTTTCAAAACCAAACCCTAGGATTTGTTTTTCAAAGTTTTGAGGCTTCCATTGTGTTCAAAATGGAAAATGGTGTAGGATAAACCTAAAGAATATGTGTTGGAAGCCATAGAATCAAAGTTGCAATTTTTGGATTTTTAACCCTAATTATTCGGTCAAGCTGAAACTGAAAGAAGAAAATTTATTTTGTTAAATCCAAGTAGATATTTGGAATCTACATGAAAAATCATGTAGGAAGGAGTCAAGAGGGAATTTTTAGGGTTTATGGAAACCAACTCTAAAAATTCAAGAACAAAGATGGAAGCTTTAAGGGGTTTAAGAGTTACTTGAGTTATGTTATTGATTTTTATAAGGAATGGTTGATGATTCTTGCTGCCCTTTTTGTGGATTGCCATGTTAGAGTTTGGCATCTGTGGAAGCAAGAAAGGAGAACAAGAAAATCAAAGAGCATTGGATTAAGGTAGTAAGATTTAATTGACCTTAATGTTGAGTGTTGCATTGATTGCTATGCAATTTCATGTGCTATTATGTGGTTGAACTAAATGATGATGATGATGATTGTGTAGCTATACTCCTTGCTTTATGTGCCTTGGCTATTGCATGTTAGAGCATGTATGAGGTAAAGTAGTTCCCTAGTAATAGCAAAAGGTTGGATTGGTTGTAATTGATGCATATTAATGTTTTGGTTGATTGATCTTGCTACTGGGATTTCTTAAAATCTCATCCCCCGAATACAATCTAATATTTTAGGGCCTGAAACTCCCAAGAGCAAGCTTCAGATTGGAGGCTAAATTATGGTGTCACACCATAAAAATTCGTGGACTTTTGGTTATGTAAATATTCGGCTGGATAGTGCTGTAATCTCTAAGCAAGACGTCAGTTTAGAGCCATGTTTTATTAAGTTACCGAATGAATCTCTACATGAAATTTAGTATGCTTATATTTGACGTGGTAAGATTCAAATTGATAGGCAGCACGTTAAAAGTGGCCAACTACACGATTTTTAATGATTTTTCAAAGTTAAGGTTCAGAATATGGAAAAAGGATTTTTGCCAAATAGATAGAGGTGAATTTCACAAAAACTTGATGCTTGTTCCAATGGAATTAGTTCATAATATTATTTTTCCCTGAAAAATCATTCAAAGATCTTTTTATAGAATTTTGAACCATTCTATTTTAATTTTTCTAGATTAAGTTATGAATTTTTGAAGTTGGGCCAGAAAACTGGATTTTTACCTGATGAACAGTAAAAATCTGAAAATCAGCGTTTTTCATAAATTTTTGAGCCCAAGACCATCCAATATGGTCAAAAATGGTTTTGATTAAACCCTAAGTGGATCGGATAGTGAGGTGTGACAAACACTAAGAGAAAGTGTTTGAAATCATTGGCTCAAAAAAGAAATTTTAGGAATGTAATACCCCTTATTCCGCCAAGCTCAAATGAAAGGAAAGAAGTGTGATTTTGATAAATCTAAATTAATATTTGGATTCTATATAAAAAGATTATGTAGAATGGACCAAGAGATTGATGGAAACAAAGAGAAAATAATTATGCCAAAAATAAGGAAAAAGGGGTTTAATTAAGCCTTATGTCAAGCATTTGTGTTTATGCTTGAATTATTAATGAATTAGAATGTGTTTATGCATGAATTGATAGGTTTTGTAGAGAAGAAACAAGGAGAACATTGAACCCTTGAAGAGGACAAATTGTATCAAGTATAAGAGAGGTAGCTTTGAATTTAGTTTGATTGTCTTTCTTGCTTACTTAATGTGTATATGTTGCTTTCTTTATTTTTCTATGAATTGATTGTTTTATACTATGGTGTGAAATGCTCTTTGATATTTGATATGCTTTGGCTAAATGCACATTAATATGAAATGTGAATACGTACTCAATTCCTAGATGGAATAATGTGCTATTCATATAATTGGAATTGATTATTGTGCATTGTGACATGTCATATTTTATAAGGCATGATAAACATGATAATTATGATTCATTGCTACTAAGATTTCTATGAAATCTCGCTCCCCTTAGTGTATAAACAATAATAGGAATCTCAGGTATCACCAATGATAAGGAGAAAGGACAGGAAGGTAGATCAGAAGGGGATTAAGCTTAATATTATTGAAACAATATTTTGTAATTATACACATTGCTATGTATATGTATGAAATTATATCAAATTGTTGTATCAGTGATAAGTGTGCCTTATATGTGAATAATTGGTTAAGGAATCATGGTTAAGTATATGTCATATGACTAGAAAAGCTAGATGAAAGGAAAAGGAAAAGAAAAGGCAAGGATGGTATGAAAAGGGGATAAAAGTTGACTTTTTAGGAGCAAAGTTTGACCAATGTGATTTTGAGCAATTGGATGAATCTAGATCTGAAGTTTGACATGCTTATAGATCTCATTTTTAGATTTAAAACAAGTGGTAATTCACTAAATTGGAGTTTTTTACATAAAGTTATGCCCTTTCAAAGTTGGGCATAAATCCTGAAAAATTAAAAAATGACCAAATAAACAGTACAACTTTGAACGAAATCTGGGATCCATGCATGAGATTTAGATACCAATGATATTTTTCCTCTAAAGAGCATGTCAAGAGCTTTTCATAGAACTTGGAACTACTTTGTTTTGATTTTTTTATATTTAGTTATGAATTTTTAAAATTAGCAAGAAATTTAGTGAACAATGAATAGTAACTCAAAACCAAAGTTAAAATGAGTTTGTAGCTCCACTTTGACCTATCAAACGAATCAGTTAAGTCATGAGATTTGGCAAACTCATAGTACATATCCCAATATTTAAAATGAGAGGTAGATCACCTCAATTGGATGTGTACACAAGGAGATATGAATTTCTAAAGTTGAGGCATAGAATCTGGAAGTTCCAAATTTTTCGAAATGAACAGTAATATTTATTGATTAAACTGTACGAATTAGGCAAGGATAAGTCCAATTGGATATTTTTCCCTAAAGAGCATTGAAATATTTTTCTGTAGAATTTTAGAACACCCCAATACAATTTTTATGGAATTAGTTAAGAATTTTTGAATTTGGATCTGTAATCTGGAAATTAAACAGTAAATAGTAACCCGAGTAATTAATTGGAATTTTTAAATCCACAGGCTTGTGTCATGATTTGCTTGAAGCATAACGCTTACGAATGTGTGCTCTGAGTGGTTGAAGGCAGGACGTTTCATTATGCCTTTCCAAAGTTAGGTAAAAATATTAGAAATTCTAGAATTTACCAAATGAACAGTACATATTTTTGTGGAAACTGGTACTAATCCGTGAGGAAATGATATCCATGATTATTTTTCCTATGTAGAGCATTTCATAAGTTTTGCTTGAGATTTGGAACTACTCTGTTTTAATTTTTCTACATTTAGTTTTGATTTTTCAAAGGCGAACCTATTTTAAGGGTTACATGAATAGTAACAAAAAAAATCAAAATTTTAAATCCTTGCAACTACTTTAAGTACAGCATAACACTTCCGAATGGTTCCAAATGACATATAATAGGGTTTAAAAATAAAGGTGTGACAATCCACTTATTCTAATTGAATCATATCTGGTCACTAACTTAATTGCCACCAAAATCAGTCCCATGGAAAAGGTTTTTAACAAGAATAACATCAACCAGGCATAGATTCTGACATAATTGCAGAATGGATTTCCCGCTTGCAAGAATACATCATGAGTTATGAATTGATTTTCAAAGAGGGTTTTGAACAAATGACAAAGTGTTAGATGAATAAATCCAATTCCCTCTCCCTAAGATATTCAAAACGAGCACAAAACAGATACTCAGCGGCATTCAGCATCAAAAGGGAGGTGTTTACCTTTGTTCAGGATAAGGCATCATGGCGCATATCAGAATAGGCCATGGTGATTTCCACAGAATTGAATTCCCATCAGGCGTTGCGACATATACAGGAATAGGACACAGTGCTTTTCACAGAACTGAGTTTTCCAATAAAAATTATCATTCAAATCCTAACAAATACGGCTTTAAATCACAGGAACATACAATTCATCATTAAAAACCAAAAACCTTTGAATTAAATAACATGCTCAACTACAAAACATGACTCAACCACTTCAATCACAACTCGAATATCAAAACAATCATGATCTAAATAAGCTATCAGCAAATACTTAACTCCCTCGTACTTAGACAAAGTATTGTCCTCAATACAAAACCAATGAGCCATAAAAACAGGGAAAACCAACTAAAAGAAAACAAACAAGCACAAATTTTCCTAAGCTAACAGAAAAGGGTTTCCCCTATACTTATTCTCCTAACAAGTTCAAATATGCAGATAAAAACACATGAGAAAATAAGGTGAAAGAAACAACCTACAGGCTCATGGTGGATGGAAGTTCTCATGATATAACTTGAGTAAGTGACCATTAACTTTCAGATTTTGGCCACTTTCTTTATCTATTAATTCAACCACTCCAAAGGGATGTACTTCGGTGACTAGATAAGGCCTATCCCACTTGGTTTTCAATTTTTAATGTTTAAACTTGAACTTAGCCTTAAATAACAGGACCTTATCACCTATATGAAATTGCTTCCTCAGAATTCCTTTGTCATGAATATTTTGGTCTTCTCCTTGTAGGTTCTAGAGCTCTCATGCATCCATTCAAATTTCTTCTAGCTCTTATAGTTGCAATTTCCTTTCCATTGCTGTAGCTTCAAAATCCAAATTACATGCCTTAATTGCATAATAGGCTTTGTGCTCTAGTTCAACTGGAAGATGACAAGCTTTTCCATAGACTACCCTATAGGGTGACATTCCTATGGGTGTCCTGTATGAAGTCCTATAGGCCTATAGAGCTTCTTCCAATTTAATGCTCCAGTCCTTTCTTGATGGCTTGACTATCTTCTCCAAAATCTGTTTAATCTCTCTATTGGAAACCTCTGTCTAACCATTGGTCTAGGGGTGATAAGCTGTGGATATCTTGTGAGTAACCCTAAACTTAGAGAACAACCCATTCAATAGCTTGTTGCAAAAGAGAATAGGATATGTGATTTAATGAATATTAAAACTGTGACTGCATTATCTTTCTTTGTGGGAATGGCTTCGATCCATCTTGAAACATAATCCACAGCCAAGAAAATATAATGATTTCCAGAGGAAGGTGGGAATGGACCCATGAAATCTCTACCCCATACATCAAAGATTTCATAAAAGAGAATAGGATATTGAGGCATCTCATTCCTCTTAGTATTTACCTCCAAACCTTTGGCACTTGTCACAACTCTTACAAAACTCACAAGCATCCTTAAAGAGGGTAGGCCAATAAAATCTAGATTCCAAAATCTTCCTTGAAGTTTTCTTAGCACTACAATGGCCTCCACAAGCATAAGAATGGCATGCTTCCAAGATGCCTTGAATTTCTTCATTTGGAACACAGCGCCTAATTAATTGGTCATTGTACATCCTCCATAGGTGAGGTGGTTCCCAAATGTAATACTTGGCCTCACTTTTGAGCTTTTAAGTATGAAAATGAGACAATGTAGCAGAGATTAAACCAGTAGCAAGAAAATTGACTATGTTAGCAAACCATGGGTCATGAGAAGCTATAGAACAAAGGAGAGTAGTTGGAAATTCATCATAAATCAGATTAAGGTCAGAAACTCGCCTAGTTCTTGCTAGCAATCGACTCAAATGGTTTGCAACATGGTTTTTCATCTCTGCTTCGGTCTTTGATCTCTTTGTCAAACTCTTGGAGAAGCAAAACCCATCTTAAAAGTCTAGCCTTACTATATGGCTTGCTAAGCAAAATCTTGACAGTAGCATGGTCAGTGTAGACAACCACTTTTGATGCAAGAAGATAAGGTCTAAATTTATCTAAAGTAAATACAATAGCATAAAGTTCCTTTTCAGTGGTTGTGTAATTAATTTGTGCAGTGTCAAGGGTTTTGAATACATATGCAATGACTTGGGACAGTTTATTTACTTTTTGACCTAGCATAGCACCAATGGAAGCATGAGATGCATCACAAGCAAGTTCAAAATCTAAGTTCTAATCAGGTATAGAAAGTATAAGTGGAGAAACAAGTATGCTCTTTAATGAATCAAAAGCCTTCTTGCAAGCATCATCAAAAACAAATGCCACGTCCTTTTGCATAAGCTAGAAAGAGATTTGCCATTTTGCTAAAATCTTTTACAAATCTTCTATAGAAACCCACATGTCCAAAGAATAACCTAGGTTCCTTCAAGTTAGTTGGGTAAGGCAAAGAAGCAATAACTTTAATTTTTGCTTTGTCTACTTCAATTCCTGATTTACTCTAAACCTGTTCTAGACCTTGGAGGTTAAATCAAAACTTTTATCCAAGGATTGCATTATAGGATGCAATCTCTGGTCGTCTCACTTAAATAGAGCCTTAGTAAAATGGACTTAAATTAGCTTAAATGTCATGCAATGCAAACTTGAATATAAATATGGGGTTTTGGGTTTTTTAAAATCATTGAGTGAATTGAATGAAGGGTAAACAAAATATATGTATATATTTTTTGGATTTTAGGGAATAAGTGATGGATGCAGGTAGACAATAACCAAATGATGATGAAGTTCCTCTTGAAAGTGTGCTCAGGCTATCATAGTTCAAAATCAATAGATATGGGAGTAGAAATCACTAAGTTTCGAATTGATAAACCTCAAAGTACTCTTTGAGTCTAGAATTTTGATAAATGAACTCCATTTCTCAAAATCTTGTTAAGTGCTCTTAGTGTCTATAGAAAAATTGATTAATACAATAGGTCAAATGCAATCAAAATCATCTCAATATCAAAACACAACTATGCAAGAGTAAAGAGAATCAAAAGATTACAACTGACATATATGAGACTTCACATATTTAAGCTCAAAGTTCTACAATAATCAATTCACTACACATATGAAATTCCAAGCTGATTACAACTATAATCAAGTAGTTCAACTACAAAATACAGATCCTAAACCTAGAAACTCATAAATTCATAACTGAACTAGCATTAAACTACTCCCCTTCTTAGCCCATTGAACTCCAACCATTGCTACACCTTCAAAAGGAAGGAAAATGCCTAGCCACTCATAGAAATTTGAAGCATCTCAACCAAGAATGAATCTGAGCTTCCCATGGTGGAGGTTTGACAGTGAAAAATGGAAGAAATTAGGGTTAGATGAGAGAAAGATGAGAGAGAACGAAGATGGGGGCTGTGGTATCAGTGAATGATGTCACTTACACGAAAATAGGGTTTCTCAACCGGTAATGAGGTTTATTGGGTCGGTTTATGAGAGTGGGTATGTAAAATTTCTGAAAATGATTTGGGTCTGGGTTGTCGATTCGAGGGGTTTGCCACAGTGAAAGTATATGTTCGCCGTGGCGAACCTTGGCCGAAAGAACTTCTGCTGATGTAGTTTCTTTTGTCGTGATGAAGACAAAGTTGGCCGCGGTGAAACCTGGCAGAGGTGTCAATTCGTCTTGTATGCTGGACTTCCTTGATTTTCACTCTTAGCTCTTCTTCTTAAGTGTCCAGAAATAAAAATTAATGGTTTGAGGTATCGATTGTCCCAAAAATTAATTAAATTCAATTAATGAACAAATATGACAATTTTACCCTTAAATAACACTAATTCAGAACAAAGACCCTCAATCTCAATTAAGCACAAATATCATTAAAATGAGCCAAAAAGTGTAACAAAAATATGCAAAAAGTCATCAATTAGTATAAACAATTTGAGCTCAATCAAATTCCCCACACTTAGACCTTTGTACTCTTGGACAAAGCTCAAAAAATGATTCAGAAAGATACAAGTGCAATGAGAAATACTAACATGCTTAAAGATGATAGTAGAATATTAGTAAGAAGTTTCCACAGATTGACAACGGTAAAGACATGCTAAGAAACTAAACACTATAGATGTTTAATCCAAAAGATTGAGCAAAAGAGATTTATCTCAAAGGTATGTGTTTATCTCTCAACTCACTTGTTTTAGGATTATTTCACTCTAAGTCTATTCAGTCCAATCTCTACCATAGGCTTGTAATAATTCTACCTCTCTACCATAAGAACCACAAGTTACAAATCAAGAGGACTTAGGGTTCATAAATTTTAGTGATGGTCAAGTGAAATAGATGGGATAAAAGAGAAAGTGAAATTGAGTACAAGCATAACAATTATTCTGCCTATGCCATAAACATAACCTTCCTAAAGAAAGGAGCTAATAATGGTAAAATAATAGAAATTTTTTTTCATTTTTTTATTGCTTTATTTTTTTATTTTTTTTTTTTTTTTTTTTTTTTTTTTGGGTACTTGGCCAAACAGAACAAAAAATCTACAATTTATTTGCATACATGTACTCAAAGTGTAGGTCCAAAGGGGTTGACAATGGTAAAGTGTTTGGGCTTGTGTTTAGGTAATAGGGGTTTGGAATCGAATGCCTCTGTCATGTCCACAACATGTTGATTCATCAAGCTTTGATTAAGAATTAAAACAAGTTCTAGAGAAATATAAAACTAAACAGATTCACACAATTTAACAAATTAAGGCCTAAATATCCTTCCAACAAGGCTAGTATCTCATTTAATCAATCTCAAGGCTTAAAAGTGCATAATCCTATTTTCAAAGCATACCCTCATTTACTCCTTGTCAAAAACAGTAGGGAAAGACTAGTCTAAGTTCAACCATCCTTTAAAAGCATGGGTAGTTCTCTAAAAACACAAGTATAATTTTGATTTTTCAATAATTTTAAAAATGCAGGAGTATTAAGAATCTAAGCCAGGAGGATTTCCAAAGAATGAAAAATGAAGCTACAAAGCATTCAAGTTTTTTTTTTTCACCGCGGCGAATGAAGGGGTTTACCGTGGTGAACCTTAACCGAAAAGGAAAAACTGGTAGCAGACTTGCTTCGTCGCGGCGAAACATAAGTTGGCTGAGGCGAAGTATGGCCGAGAACTGAAAATAATTGAGAAAGAAGCACTTCATTGCGGCGAAGGTTGATAGAGAGACAAAATGCAATGCAATTTTCAAACTTCACTGAATGTTAACTTCAATGACTTCAAAGATGCCACAGTTAATCAGTTCTAAAACACCTAAGGGATCAAAATAGATTCAAAATGAAGCACTTGCTGAAATAAAAAATAGAGATCCCTCCCCTACAATTAAACACAACATTGTCCTCAATGTTTAAACCAGTACATGCAAACCAATCAACAAGTGAACTAAAAGTTGTGAAGTCCAATTTTAAATCAAAGCACAACACATCGAATTCATGAAGAGCAGGAAGAAGGGTGACAGGTTTACAGGCAAAACAAAAAGGATAAGTGAGAATAGTAGAGGGGAGCAATGCAGGTAGAAAGATAACAGCAAAAATAAAGAGGTCATCAGTAGCCAACCAGTTAAACCAGCATCCAATCTATCACAGTAATGAAAATACCAAAAAGCTTCACAAGTATCCAGCAAAGCTGACATAAAACAGATAGAAAGAACAAGAAACAAAACACACAAAGAAAGAACTACTGTTGTATGCCACTATCATCTGCCCCAGACCCAGATGGTCCTGCACCAGAAGTGCCTGCTCCAGATGTCCCAGCTCCGCTCTGAGGGTCATCCTCTTCGAGAGGTAGGAGGAAGTTCTACCGTTCAGCAATCAAAGCATCCACATGACGGCAGTAGCGTCGGTCTCTATCATACAGAGCATTGCGATCCTTCTGCCTCTTCATCTCTCGAAGGATTGTGACACGTAACTGGTGGACATACTCTGCCAACTCATCAATATCATCGGCCAGGGTGTTCAAGGTGACAGGTTCAGGAGCTTCTAGATCTTCCTGGCCTTGGTGGCCTTCTTGGGCTTCTGGAGCTTGTACACCAACTGTATTGGCTGCTCCAACGTCATAAACAGGTTGGATGGGTGGAGGTGGTCCAATGATAGGCTGCTTAAGGTGGTCATATCAAAACAAGGGGGCTGGCTCAAAGTAGCTATCATTGTTGTACTCAGGGACATTGGCAGCGCAGAAAAGGTCAGTGACTAGGTAAGGGAAGATGATGCTGTTGGTGAGTTTGGGGGTGTTGATGGCATCATGGAGAGCTGAGTAAATGGTGACAGCTACATCAAATGAGCAGCTAGTCATGAGAAGATAGATGTATAGGGCTTGGCGCTTAGGAACGTTGGCTAGGTGGGTGGTGGGGACTAAGTTGTTGCAGACAAAATGCAGCCAAGGACGAGCCTTAGGTTAGAACTCGGATCGCTTAAGGTATTGCTCTGTAATGCAGGGCGATGCCAAGTGGCACCCTCATGACACAGGATTTGGAGAACATCGTCAAAAGGATAATTATCGCGGTAAGCAGAATAACCAGAATGGCGACAAGGAGGTAGGCGGTAATAGAAGCAAATGTTTTCAGCGGTAAAAGAACGATGGACACGGACATTGTGAAAGTCAACGATCATGGAACCATGGAATCGAGCATAGGTGTAGAAATGGTGAACAAAAGCGTCATTGCCCATAGAACGCTCCTGGACCAAACTGGTCAATTGGGATGCACGGAGCTGGCGGACAAAAAGGTGATCAGGGGGTCCAACGAAAATGGTCTCTCCTTGATGAGAGGTCTCTAATCAATTTTATCATATAACTCCTCAAAAGTATACTCATCCCCAAAATCAAATTCAGACACAAGCGCAGAGTTCTTAGTACGAGGCATACTTTGAACACAACAAACAAAACAACTAAACAAAGACCAACCAACAAGAACTAAACCACCTGATTTAGCCCAATTATTCTATGTTATTTCATATCATTTTAAGGGTATTTATCATAGATTTTGGCTCCTTTTAATGATAATTGTGCTTAATTTAGAATAAGAGTCCTTACTTTGAGTTAGTGTCTTTTTGAGGGTAAAATTGTCATAATTGGTTATTAATTGTATTCAATTGATTTCTAGGACAATTGATACTTCAAATTGTTGCTTTTTATTGTAGGACACTTGAGAATTAGAGCCAAGATTGAAGACCAAAGTATTACACAACATGAGAGTTTCCAAGAAAATGCTGTGCTGTGGCAAAAAGTCTGAAAATGTGCATTAGTGGCTATTATGGAATAGTTCGCCGGGGCCAACTTTCAAAATCTCACTAGAATACCTCTCTGGAATAGTTCGCCGTGGCCAACTTTTGAGTTCGCCACGGCGAACCTCTTCGTATTAGTAACGTCAGATTCGGATCCAGAACGCAAAAATGGACCCTCTACTCATATGATCCGACCCAAATTGACCCTAAAAGCCCTTAGAAACCCTATTTTCGACCTATCACACTCTATTCTATCATCTCCAACACCTCTATTCTCCCATCCTCTTGCCTCTCCATCTCCATCTTCTTCCCCATCCATTTCCTTCATCTTTCATTCACTCCATCTCAATTCCTTCCACTCCCAGCTACCATGGCCGACGGATTCACTTCAGTTGGAGCTTTTCTTGAAGCTATGGAGGGCTAGGGTTTATCAACTCTTGAAGAATGGTGGTGTGGCTTGAGTTCCTACGCTTCCAAGGGGAGTTTAGTTTCAGTTTGCAATTTTTAGCTATGATTTATAGCTTTCTAGGTCTAGGAGTTGTAATTTCTTAGTTAGGAACTTGGGACTGATACTGTAATTATTGGTTAATGATTACATTTGTAATTTGGATTGATTGATGTTGAACTTTGTGCTTAAATATATGTGGTTGCATATATGCTTATTGTAACTCTTATTATTCTCTCCTATCTTGCATGGTTGTGTTTGGGTACTGAGTTGATTGTGTGTTACATTAAGCCAATTACATGATCATTCCAAATTTACACATTAGGGAAGCTAAACAAAGCTTTCATTAATGAGTTCATTAATGAAAGCTTTGGACTCATTGAGTTAATGAGGTTCTTATTAAGAAAACCTAATGATTTGTGAAACTCCCAATATTTTAAGTGAACTATGATTGCCATCAAAGCCATTTTCAAGACATTTCCTATCATTCATTTCCATTCCATCATTATTATCTTAAAACACCAAAAATATAGTATCTTAGGTTTGTTTTCATTGCATTTAGTTTAGGCACCATTCATTTAAGTCTTAAAAACCCAAAACCCCATTTCATTGCATTGCATGGCATTTAGTCTAGCTTAGGTAATTAATAAAGGCTCCCAAAAGTGAAACAACCCGAGTTTGCACTATACTGCATAGCTTGAATTAAATTTTGATTGAGAACCCCAAGGCGAACGATAGAAAGGCTCTCTTCCAAGTGGCGCCGTTGCCGGGGAGCCATTAAGTTGGTTCCTTAGGCTAGTTAATTGTCAACTTTGGTTGATTGGGGTTTTGTGAGCCTCTTAGGTTACATTTTTACATTGTGCATAATAGATTTTGCATTGCATAAAAATTTTGAGATATACAAACAAAGATCCTGATTTTGATTTCAATTTTTGCATATAGTTTCATACCCTTCATAGCATTCATTGCATTATTGAGTTTCTTCTTGTTTTTCATTCTCTGTGTTTTTGTTGTTGTGTTCTGGTTTTCTCACTGTCTGTGAGATTTCGCTGTGGCCAATTTCTTGTTTCGCCCCGGCCAACTTATCAGATTTCTGTGAGAATCCTTCTCGGGACACATTCGCCGCGGCCAACTTTGTGTTTCGCCGCGACGAAGTGTGTTGAACCAGACTCCATTCTCCCTCTCTGGACAGCTTTGCCGCGGCAAACTCTTATTTTCGCCGCGGCGAAGGGTCCCCTTTCTTAAAAAAAAAAAATTTCTTAAAAACTCTTTGGGAATTGATTGTTTAGTTTCTTATGGCTTGGTTTAATAATTATTTAGGTCCATCTATCACCCTTCCTCTTTTATAGGTGACAATACTCTGATGGGTGATAATTCTTCTCAAAGGCTTGATGCCATACAAGAGGAATTGGATCTACTTCAGGCACATTTTGATCATGAAGAACATGGTGGGACTTATCAAGGGCATGATCCCTATCCTCACCATAACCATGGCTATGATTGGATGAATGACCCTCCACATTCCCCTTACCATACCTCTTCATTCCATTCATACAAAAACCAACATCCACCATTAGGACAACATTATGAGCTATCACCTCCACCATACAATCCATACTTTGAACACTTTCCTTCACATCATCCATATCATGAGCCAAGCATTCCATCACATGAACCCTACCACCAATACCCTTCCTCATCTTACCAACCATTTCATGAACCATCACCGTCATTCCATCCATGTCCCACTCCATATCTTGAACCATTCTCACCATATAATTCCCCCTTTGAACCATCTCCTTCGCTAAATGACTACCACCACCAGCCCTTGTCCCAATCTATGTACCAATCCTTTCCCCAATCTCATGATCATGAATTCAGTGAACCTGACCCATTTCTCACTATTCCTAAGAATGACCAGATATAATTTTTAAGAGAAACTTATGACCGCTTGAATTCATACTACCATGGATTACTTAAAGAGGTAGAAATATTTGGAATTTCGAAGGAATCAGAGGAAGAGTTAGAAGAATGTCAAAGTGCATTAGGAAAGTTCTTGAGTGATATAGCGCAAATTGAATCTGGGATGGGGAAGGATGAATCAAAGTGTCCAAATTCACTCATGCAAGAGGCTGAGATGAAGCAAGAACATCCACAAACTCACAAGGACTTGTGCCCTACATCAGGTAATATTGCTCCTCTTCTTGAGGAGATTGACCCTTGTGCTAAAACTACTATTCCTGTTGAAGTTATTGATGATGTGAGTGATAATGAGGTGGATGAGGAAATCATAGTTGAATCCCCTCATATGTTCCAAAATAAAAATTCTCACTTGAACACTTCTAATAGTAGTTGTTTAGTTGATGATGTTGCTTGCACTGTCACTGCTTCTTTGTGTGAAGAACATGCTTCTCTTTCTAGTGCTAGATTGGATGGTGAAACTGATTCTGATTTGAATGAACCTTTATCTTGTTCTTGCAATGCTCACACTATATGCATGGATTGCATTGATAACAAAAATGATATACTTGTTGAGTGGCAAAAGCAGAACTTTGGTAAAGTGTGTGCATCGCCTTCTAGTACTGAAAGTGCTGCAAATATAAAGCATGATATTGAGGTGAATTGCTTGGATGATGATCTTGTAGAGAAATGTGAATTTAACCATAGCCTTGAAAATTATCTTTCTAAAAATCCCATTGAATTCATAGCTTCTAATAATGTTGAGAAAGGCTTTAAAGTTTCAATTGATAAAATCATGAATATCAATAAGTCTTTCCAACAAGTTTTATCTTGTGATTTACCTCCTGATTTATCTTGCATTGTAAATAGTAGTTTGCATAAATCATTTTGTTCTTTCTTTTCTTCCCCTGCAAACATTACCTCTTGTGAATGTGATAGTGATGTACTGTACTCCAACAATTGTCAGTTGGATTCTTCAGCTTCCACTTCACATGAGCTTGAGTGTTTCAAAAATTTAAATAAAAATTTGACTCCTACTGATGGGAGTACTATTGATTTCCTTGGTTGTGATAGTTACTTGGAGAGATTAACTTCTAAGCTATCTTTATTTCATTTTTATCCTCTTCATGTTTCTATTTCTGGATGTGGTACTGCTGTTGGTTCTACTTGCTTGCAGGACTCCACACCACCTCTACTAAGGAAGATCAATAAAGGAGAAGTGAGCATATGGAAGAAATGCATATTTCTCATCCGGGATGAGAACTTCTCCTACAAGAGTTTGAAGAGATTTCGTTCTAAAGGTTGTCCCTTTCCTTCCTTAACTCTTATCTTTTGAATTATTTGCTTGTTTTGTGAGATCAGTGTGGGGGAGGGACATAGCCAGTAGTAAAAGTAGTTTGTTTTCTTTTCTTTTCTTTTCCTCCCCTTTTGGTTTTGGTTTCTCTTGTTTAGGGTTACACTTGAGTTTTGCATTGGGGACAATGCAAGATTTAAGTGTGGGGGGAGAGATTGATATTCATTGATTGTGTTGTGTTTTTCTATGTTTATTGAAAATCTGGTTTTCCAAAAAAAAAAAAAAAAATTTTGATTGATTTTTGAACTTAATTTGAAGATTTTGAGTCAAAATTTTTGAAAATTTTTGCTTCAAGTAACTTACACTTGAATTTGTGTATTCTTGGACTTTGGTAGATATTTTTGAACTTGTATTGATACTCATGAGAATTGCTATTTGTTCAAAGTTGATTGTTTTAGTTTCATTGGTCACAATTCTTCAAGCTTGCTTTTATATTGATTGAGTTAATGCATTGTGACTAATATGGAGTACAATTAATCTTTGTGCATGAGCATTTGAGATTTAGCCTTGTTGGAAGATTCTTTGAGCCTAATTTTCATTCATAGTGAGTTGCATCCACTTACATCTTCTACTTTCTAGAACTTGTTCTAATTCTTAATCAAGACTTAGTTGCATTAATGTGATGAGCATGATAGAGGCATTCTTTTCTAAACCCTTATATTCCAAACACAAACCCACATGATTTTATCCATTGCTAACCATTTGAGCCTTCATCTTTTCTTAAGTGCCAAGAGATGCATTATACATTCAAGTTTCCAACATTTTTACCATTCTATTCATGATGTGTTAAACTTTGTCTTCTTGGGTTTTGAATTGCAAAAAAAAAAAAAAAGAGAAAGAGAAATAGAAAAAGGCAAAGAAATAGAAGAAAATGTTTAAGAAAAGCCAAAGAAAGAAAGATCAGAATAAATGGTACCAAAAGAACAAAAATTTTGAAATAAGGCAATTCATTGGTGGTTTGAAGAACAAAGTTGTGCTTTTAGAGAAATAGAGTAAATAGTAGTTGGAAACCTTTTCTAAAATGCTTGGTGCTTAATCATTTCATATCTGTTCACCTCATCTTATTTCATTTAACCCTTCCCATTATCATAACCTTAAAAGTCCTCTTGATCATTGCATTTGTGCATTAAAAGTGGAGAGGTAGGATTTTAACAAGCTTATGGCAAAGTGGTTGATTAAGTGGATTTGAGAGAAAATTACCCCAACTTGGTGAGTAGAGTGAAACAATTTATATCTTGAGTGTTTTCTCTTTTGCTCATTCCCATTGCATTGATTGTACTCTACTTTAATCCCTTCTCATTAACCTAGATCACTATGGATGCTTATTTGAAGAGTTGGATTAATGGCACTACTGCTTTCTTACTTTGAATTCATAGGGGTTCCCATTTGTATCAATACTATTCTCTTGCTTCAGTTTTGTATTGCCTTTGTCCAGGAGTACAAAGGTTTAAGTGTGGGGGATTTGATTTAGCCCAATTATTCTATGTTATTTCATATCATTTTAAGGGTATTTATCATAGATTTTGGCTCCTTTTAATGATAATTGTGCTTAATTTAGAATAAGAGTCCTTACTTTGAGTTAGTGTCTTTTTGAGGGTAAAATTGTCATAATTGGTTATTAATTGTATTCAATTGATTTCTAGGACAATTGATACTTCAAATTGTTGCTTTTTATTGTAGGACACTTGAGAATTAGAGCCAAGATTGAAGACCAAAGCATTACACAACATGAGAGTTTCCAAGAAAATGCTGTGCTGTGGCAAAAAGTCTGAAAATGTGCATCAGTGGCTATTCTGGAATAGTTCGCCGGGGCCAACTTTCAAAATCTCACTAGAATACCTCTCTGGAATAGTTCGCCGCGGCCAACTTTTGAGTTCGCCGCGGCGAACCTCTTCGTATCAGTAACGTCAGATTCGGATCCAGAACGCAAAAATGGACCCTCTACTCATATGATCCGACCCAAATTGACCCTAAAAGCCCTTAGAAACCCTATTTTCGACCTATCACTCCATTCTATCATCTCCAACACCTCTATTCTCCCATCCTCTTGCCTCTCCATCTCCATCTTCTTCCCCATCCATTTCCTTCATCTTTCATTCACTCCATCTCAATTCCTTCCACTCCCAGCTACCATGGCCGACGGATTCACTTCAGTTGGAGCTTTTCTTGAAGCTATGGAGGGCTAGGGTTTATCAACTCTTGAAGAATGGTGGTATGGCTTGAGTTCCTAAGCTTCAAAGGGGAGTTTAGTTTCAGTTTGCAATTTTTAGCTATGATTTATGGCTTTCTAGGTCTAGGAGTTGTAATTTCTTAGTTAGGAACTTGGGACTGATACTGTAATTATTGGTTAATGATTACATTTGTAATTTGGATTGATTGATGTTGAACTTTGTGCTTAAATATATGTGGTTGCATATATGCTTATTGTAACTCTTATTATTCTCTCCTATCTTGCATGGTTGTGTTTGGGTACTGAGTTGATTGTGTGTTACATTAAGCCAATTACATGATCATTCCAAATTTACACATTAGGGAAGCTAAACAAAGCTTTCATTAATGAGTTCATTAATGAAAGCTTTGGACTCATTGAGTTAATGAGGTTCTTATTAAGAAAACCTAATGATTTGTGAAACTCCCAATATTTTAAGTAAACTATGATTGCCATCAAAGCCATTTTCAAGACATTTCCTATCATTCATTTCCATTCCATCATTATTATCTTAAAACACCAAAATATAGTATCTTAGGTTTGTTTTCATTGCATTTAGTTTAGGCACCATTCATTTAAGTCTTAAAAACCCAAAACCCCATTTCATTGCATTGCATGGCATTTAGTCTAGCTTAGGTAATTAATAAAGGCTCCCAAAAGTGAAACGACCCGAGTTTGCACTATACTGCATAGCTTGGATTAAATTTTGATTGAGAACCCCAAGGCGAATGACAGAAAGGCTCTCTTTCACCACCCCAGAATAACCAAAATTAACAACTCAGGCAATAGCAATTGGCTATGTAATGATTCATTGGTTTTTAATTTACTAAAAACTTTCAAAATTAAGTAAGGAAATTACTGAAAAACAAAATGCACAATGAATCATTAGATAGTCTAAGAGCTACGTAACTGAAAATGGACAGCAAAAATAAATAACCCAACTAAACACCCAACCCAAGTAACTAAACAAACAAGAGTTAACAAAAAAGAAAAAGGAAGAAAAACTTAAAAGGGAAAAAGAGAAGAACTTACGTAGAAGAGGGAGTAGGAACCGTAAATGAGGAGCACTAGAGGGATTAAAGAACCGAGAAGCGGACGCAAGCAGCAGGGCGGATAGAGGAGATGAAGGAACCGAACACAAGAGAGGAAGGAAAAGAAGGTATGCGAGGAGAGGAAAAGGTGGGGGTGCTGCCGGTTGAAGGATGCTGAGGGGGGGAGAGTTTCTGTGAAAATGGTAACTAAAGGGTATAGAATTGAGGGAGACAGTGGAGTTAAATGTTAAGGGGAGGTGAAAAAACTTAAATGGAGTTAAGAGAATTGAATGGGTAGGCAGTTATGAAGGGTAAAGAGGTAAATTGACAATGAAAAATCGGATTTAAATAAAATGTTACATGCAGAAACCGGGATTTTGCCACAACGAAGGTATGGTTCGCTACGGCGAAACCTTCCCGAAACGAGGAAAAAGGGGAGAAAAGGGGTTTTGCCATGGTGAAACATAAGTTTGTCTCGGTGAAAGTATCCTAAGAGCTAGACAAAGAACTAGGTGAGCTTCGCCGCAGTGAATGAAAGAGTTCACCACGGTGAAAGTTCACTGAGAGCTACAAACATATATTGGGCAACTTTGCCGTGGCGAAAGTAGCCAGAGATGCCCAAAAAATAACAGAAACAACCAAGTAGTAGAGGAACACAACATAAAAACATAGGGGCAGCTGGATACTTCAGAAACTTTTTAGGTATACAAAATGAGATCAACAGGTGCTCAATAAACACAAGACAAGGTAGAACAACACATAAAATTGAGTAGCAAACTTTCTCTATCAATCAAAGACAAATAATGCAACAATTTGCTGCACTATAGCAATTAAGCACAGAATGAGAAAAGGTAGATATTCAAAATCAAGAAGAAATCTTATTGAATAGGCAAATAACTAACTACACTAAAACTATACTACTGAGATGGTTTCTTCCTAACACTCAATCAGCATACCAAAGCACAGAACATATCACAAGCAATAATAGGGCAAAGGTAAGTAAATGAGTAAAGGAAAGAAACAACCTGAGAATTAAGGAGGCTTTTGATTCTCATGGTAGAGCTTCAATAGATGGCCATTGACTTTTAGTCTAGCTCTGGTCTCCTCGTGCAAAAGCTCAACCATGCCAAAGTTGTGCACTCTTATGACCATGTAGGGCCTGTCCCATCTGGTGTTGAAGTTTCCTTGCTTGAAAGTGAACCGGGCCTTATACAACAATACTCAGTCACCCTCTTTGAAGTGTTTCTATAGGATTCCCCGATCATGTACGAACTTCATTTTCTCCTTGTAGAGTCTGAAGTTTTCATAAGTTTCAAGTCTAAGCTTCTCCAACTCTTGTAGTTGCAACTTCCTTTCCTTTCCGACAGACTCTATATTCATGTTACATTGCTTAACTGCCCAATAAGCCTTGTGCTCAAGCTCCACTGGCAAATGACAAGCTCTTCCAAAAACCAACCGGTAAGGGGACATGCCAATAGGTGATTTTTATACCGTCCAATAAGCCCATAGTTCTTCTTCCAAACTTAAACTCTAGTCTTTCTTAGAAGGCCTTACCATCTTCTCTAGTATATACTTCACATCTCTATTAGAAATTTTAGCTTGACCATTGGTTTGGGGGTGGTAGGCAGTGGAGACTTTATGAGTGACACCAAATTTTGAAAACAAGCTATTTACAATCCTATTACAAACATGTGTACCCCTATTACTCACTACGGCTTTAGTGATCCTATACCTACAGAAAATGTTTGATTTAAGAAATTTCAAAACAGCTTGGGCATCATCTTTTCTAGAGGGTATTGCTTCTATCCATTTGGACACATAATCTACAACTAACAAAATATATACAAAACCAAAAGATGAAGGAAAGGGTCCCATAAAATCACTACCCTAAACATCAAAAATTTTGCAAAACAATAAAGGCTGTTGCGGCATCTCATGCCTTTTTCCTAACCCTCCAAAGTGTTGAGATTTGTCACTAGACCGACAAAATGCAAAAGAGTCTTTAAAAAGGGTTGGCCAATAAAATTCCAAATCTAAGATTTTCCTAGATGTTCTCCTTTCGCTAAAATGACCCCCACAAACTGTGGAATGGCAAGCTAAAATGATGGGCTCAAAATCTTTATTTGGCACACACTTCTTAATAACCTAATCACTACACATTCTCCACATATGTGGTGCATCCCATATATAGTGTCGGGACTCGCTTCGAAGCTTCTATGTGACGAGAGCCTTTCTTATCGTTCGCCTTGGGGTTCTCAATCAAAAATAAATCCAAGCTATGCAGTACAGTGCAAACTCAGGTCGTTTCACTTTTGGGAGCCTTCATTAATTACCTAAACTAGACTAAATGCCATGCAATGCAATGAAATGGGGTTTTGAGTTTTTAACATTTAAATGAATGGTGCCTAAACTAAATGCAATGAAAACAAACCTAAGATACTATATTTTTGGTGTTTTAAGATAATAATGATGAAATGGAAATGAATGATAGGAAATCTCTTGAAAATGGTTTTGATGGCAATCATAGTTCACTTAAAATACTGGGAGTTTCACAAATCCATTAGGTTTTCTTAATAAGAACCTCATTAACTCAATGAGTCCAAAGCTTACATTAATGAACTCATTAATGAAAACTTTGTTTAGCTTCCCTAATGTGTAATTTTGGAATGATCATGCAATTGGCTCAATGTAACACACAATCAACTCAGTACCAAAACATAACCATACAAGATAGGAGAGAATCATGAGAGTTACAATAAGCATATATGCAACTACATATATTTAAACACAAAATTCAACATCAATCAATCCAAATTACAAATGTAATCATTAACCAATAATTACAGTATCAATCCCAAGTTCCTAACTAAGAAATTACAACTCCTAGACCTAAAAAGCCATAAATCATAGCTAAAAATTGCAAACTGAAACTAAACTCCCCTTTGAAGTCTGGAAACTCATGCCACTCCACCATCTTCAAGAGTTGATAAACCCTAGCCCTCCATAGCTTCAAGAAAAACTCCAACCAAAGTGAATCTATCAACCATGGCAGCTAGGAATAGAAGGAAATGAGATGAAATGAATAAAAGGTGAAGGAAATGGATGAGGAAGAAGATGGAGGTGGAGAGGCAAGAAGATAAGAGAATAGAGGTGTTGGAGATGATAGAATGGAGTGTATGGTCGAAAATAGGGTTTCTAAGGGTTTTAGGGGTCCATCTGGGTCGGATCATATGATTAGAAGCTCCATTTTCGCGTTCTGATCCGGATCTGGCGTTGCTGATATGAAGAGTTCGCCGCGGCGAAGCATGCCCGAGAGGAGCTCCGCCTAATCTTGTGATTTCGCCGCGGCGAACTCTGCCCGAGAGATTACTAGTGAGATTTCAATTTGGCGCCGCGGCGAAGAGAATCTTCGCCGCGGCGAACTCTATTAGTGCTGATACTCTGATCTTGTGTTGTGTCATCCTTTAGTCTTTGATCTTGGCTCCAATTCTCAATTGTCGTACAATAAAAAGCAACAATTTGAAGCATCAATTGTCCTAGAAATCAACTGAATACAATTAATAACCAATTATGACAATCTTAACCTCAAAAAGACACTAACTCAAAGCAAGGACTCTTAATCTAAATTAAGCACAATTATCATCAAAAGGAGCCAAAATCTATGATAAATACCCTTAAAATGATATGAAATAACATAGAATAATTGGGCTAAATCACTATGGTTGAAATCTAGACGTAAAAGGAGGGGTGAGTCCAGACATGAGATAATTGACAATATCAGCATACCAAGGTTCTTTAACAACCACAGCATATAAAGTGGAATCAGGAAGAGAATCTCAAGTGAATTCAGAAGAGTTTACTCCCCTTGTGTCCTCTGGTAGCCTACTTAGGTGATCGGCTACTTGATTCACTGCCGTGGCTCGATCTTTTATCTCAATATCGAACTCTTGCAGAAGCAAAGCCCACCTTATCAATCTTGGCTTGGAAGTGAGTTAATCAATAAACATTTAATTTTAAAATTAACTTCAAAATTAGGGCATGCAGCAGTAAATGGGTCAAAATTGACATAAGATGTGGTGGCTTCCCTAGTTGTTCTTCTTCTAAGGTTTCCATTATTTTCTACCACTCTCTCTTGTTCTCCATTCCCTATATTGCCTCCATTCCTCACTTGGTTAGCATTGGGGTTAGGATTTGGTGGGTTAGGTGGTAAATCAACCATGATCTCCTCTTTAATAGGTTCACTCTCGCTACTAGATAGGCTAGATTCCACAGAGATGTTTTCTTGTTCGACCATTATTTCTCTTGTCCCCTCAACTCTTTTCTCACTTTGTATTTCTCTGAGTCTTCTCTCAGTCTCAGGGTTAAAGGGTACAAGTTTGGTTTTTCATGGCATACAAAAACAAAGTCATAGAGAAAAAAGATGATAAAAATTGACTTGCAGCATACAAAGTCAGATAAAAGTATGAATTGTGATGGATGCAAGTGTATGTATAAGTATGAGTGCGTATGCACAGAAGGAAAATCAAAAAGTTCAAGTTTTAAAACTTTCTCCAGAAGTGTTCGACGCGGTGAAAGCAAAAGTATGCCGCGGTGAAAGTAGGCCAGGATGGTCCATGAATTGAATGCAAAAGGTTTGCCGTGGTGAAAGCAGAAGTATGCCACAGTGAAGGTTTCTCAAAAGGGATCCTCAAGTGTCTCTGCTAGTTGGCCGTGGCGAAATAAGGAGTTTGCCACGGCGAAATGTCACAGAGAGCTAGACAAACTTCTGAACGGTGCAAATACAGAGTGAAAATGATAAAAGTATAGAAAATTAGTCTCTTTGTTTGTATTTCCAAAATTTTGATGCTATGCAAAATGAAATCCTCGACTATGAACAAATATCCACCTAAGCTACCTAAAATGCAATCTAAAAAGGCTCAAAACCTCAATTGACAGATAAATGACACAAGCTAACCTAGAGAACCAATTTCTTAGCTCCCCGGCAATGGTGCCATTTGATTTACTCTGAACCTGTTCTAGACCTTGGAGGTTAAATCAAAACTTTTATCCAAGGATCGCACTACAGGGTGCAACCTTGGGTCGTCTCACTTAAACAGAGCCTTAGTGAAATGAATCTAAATTAGCTTAAATGTCATGCAATGCAAACTTGAATATAAACAGGGGGTTTTGGTTTTTTTTTCGAAATCATTGAGTGAATTGAATGAAGGGTAAACAAAATATATATATATATATATTTTTGGATTTTAGGGAATAAGTGATGGATACAGGTAGACAATAACCAAATGATGATGAAATTCCTCTTGAAAGTGTGCTCAGGCTGTCATAATTCAAAATCAATAGATATGGGAGTAGAAATCACTAAGTTTTGAATTGATAAACCTCAAAGTACTCTTTGAGTCTAGAATTTTGATAAATGAACTCCATTTCTCAAAATCCTGTTAAGTGCTCTTAGTGTGTATAGAAAAATTGATTAATGCAATAGGTCAAATGTAATCAAAATCATCTCAATATCAAAACACAACTATGCAAGAGTAAAGAGAATCAAAAGATTACAACTGACATATATGAGACTTCACATATTTAAGCTCAAAGTTCTACAATAAGCAATTCACTACACATATGAAAATCCAACCTGATTATAACTATAATCATGTAGTTCAACTACAAAATAAAGATCCTAAACCTAGAAAGTCATAAATTCATAGCTGAACTAGGATTAAACTACTCCTTTTCTTAGCTCATTGAACTCCAGCCATTACTACACCTTCGAGAGGAAGGAAAACGCCTAGCCACTCATAGAACTCTAAAGCATCTCAACTAAGAATGAATCTGAGCTTCCATGGTGGAGGTTAATAATGAAAAAATATAGAAATTAGGGTTAGATGAGAGAAAGATGAGAGAGAATGAAGACGGGGGCTGTGGTATCAGTGAATGATGTCACTTGCACGAAATGGGGTTTCTCAACTGGTAATGAGGTGTATTGGTTCGGTTTATGAGAGTGGGTAGGTAAAATTTTTGAAAAATGGTTCGGGTCTAGGTTACTGATTCGAGGGATTCGCCACGGTGAAAGTATATGTTCGCCACGGTTAACCTTGGCCAAGAGAACTTCTGTTGATGTAGTTTCTTTCGCCGCAGTGAAGACAAAGTTGGCTGCGGCGAAACCTGGCAGAGGTGTCAATTCGTCTTGTGTGCTGGACTTCCTTGATCTTCACTCTTAGCTCTTTTTCTTGAGTGCCCTGAAATAAAAAGTATTGGTCTGAGGTATTGATTATCCCAGAAATTAATTAAATTCAATTAATGAACAAATATAACAATTTTACCCTTAATAACACTAACTTAGAACAAAGACCCTCAATCTCAATTAAGCACAAATATCATTAAAATGAGCCAAAAAGTATAAACAAAATATAGAAAAAGTCATCAATTAGTATAAACAATTTGAGCTCAATCAATTCCTTTCCTAGAGACTAGATAACCTAAGACAATTCCATTGTCAACCATAAAATAGCATTTTTCAAAATTTAGAATCAAATTCCTATCAATATACCTAGACAAAACCCTATTTAGACTTTTCAACAAACAATCATCAAATATGTCACCATACACAATAAAATCATCCATAAACACTTTCATAGATGAGCCTAGAAATTCACTAAAAATGGACATCATAACCCTTTGAAAAGTACCCGGCGCATTACATAGCCCAAAAGGCATCCTTTTGTAGGCAAATGTCCCAAATGGATAAGTGAATGTGGTCTTGTCTTGGTCTTCCGGGGCAATAGGAATCTGGAAACAACCTAAAAAACCATCTAAAAGAAGTAGTTAGTTCTTCTAGTCAATCTCTCAAGCATTTGATCAATAAAAGGTAAAGGAAAGTGATCTTTACGTGTGGCATCATTCAATTTCCTGTAATCAATACATACCCTCCATAAGTTTTGGACTCTTGTTGGAATTAATTCATTCTTTTCATTCTTAACAACAGTGATACCACTTTTCTTAGGAACCACTTGCACAGGGCTAACCTACTCACTATTTGAAATTGGATATATAATTCTAGCACTCAAAAGTTTAGTCACTTCATTTGTCATAACATCTAAGATGAGTGGATTAAGCCTACACTGTGGTTGTCTCACTGGTTTTGCTCCCTCATGAAGTAAAATTTTATATGTACATGTAAAGAGGGTAATACTAGGGATATCAGCCATAGACCAACCTATTGCCTTCTTATTTCTTTTCAAGATAGTGAGCAATTTCTTCTCCTCAATATCAGATAAAGAGCTAGCTATGATAACAGGCAATTTTTCATTTTCAGCTAGATAAGCATATTTCAAATGAGAAGGCAATAGTTTAGTTCCAAATCTAGTGGTTTGATAACAGAAGGTACTAATTCCTTAGTTCCAAAATAGTTAAACATGCTGAAGGTGTGTGTGGGGAAATATGCATGATTACAAGATGAATCAACGATGCATGCTTCTCAGAAATAGCATTAATTTCAGGAGAATAAGGTCAGAAGACCTCTTATTTTGTACTGTAGAGCTGAGCGTATTCTCTTCCTTTATTGCCATAAATGAATCAGCTACTTGTTTTTCCTTACCTTGACTTTTCTTTCTTTGGTCCACCTCTACAGCAAGCTAGAGAAGAAATTAGCAGAGATATCGTATAGTGTGTAAAGATTTGCATAATCAAAGTGAAGTAGAATAGAAGAATTAAGTATAGATTTCAGGAGTAAGAGTTATGTTTTTCTTCTTTTCCCCTGATATTCTAAAACTTGGGTGATTGCCAAAGCTGTATCCTCTTCCTCCTTATCATTGAATCCTGCTGAAAGAGAGCCTTTTCTTGTCGTTCGCTTAGAGGTTCTCGCTCAAAAATTATCCAAGCTATGCAGTAGTGCAAACTCGGGTCGTTCTCTTTTGGGAGCCTAAATTAGATGTCTAAGTTAGATTAATGCTATGCAGAGTAATGAAAAAGGGTTTTTGGTGTTTTTATCCATTGATGAAATGCTAAAACTAAATGCAATTAATTCGAATCTAAGTGACTATGTTTTTGGATTTTTCTAGATAGTAGTAATGAAGTGAAATTAATGATATGTAATCTCTTGAATATAGCTTTGAAGCAATCATAGTTCAAAATAAGTATGGGAGTAGAAATCACCAAGTTTTCTAAATGAAACACCTTAAAGAACTCTTTAAGTCTAGGATCTTAATCAATGGTACCCATTTCATAAGATCCTATTAAGCTCACTTAGTGTGTGTATTAAGATTAATTAATGCATTGCACTTTTAAATGCAAGCCCAGATTAACTCAACAATCACACATTACCATGCAAGACAGAGAGTATCAAAAGAGTTGCATAAAAACATACATGTAACCACATGTATTGAAGCTCAAATTCAACACTAATAATCCAATACACAAGACAATCATCCAGAATTGATTACAACCATAATCAAAATAGTTCAGCCCAAATTTACAAATCCTAAGACCTAGAAATTCATAAACAAAGAACTAGAACTTATAGATGAAGCTAACTCCCCTTTGAAGCTTTGTGAACTCATGCTCCTTCTACCATATTCAAGAGTTGAGAAGCTTAGCTAGTCATAACTCTTGAATCAACTCCAACCAGATATTGTTCTTCAGCCATGGTAGCAGCAGATGGAAGAAATGGAAATGGGATTAGGGTTTCTGAGGTGGAAATGAGAGAAAGGATGAAAGATACGTAGGTGGTGGCTGAATGATTGTCATCCCCTCTCATCATACCCAAAATAGGGTTTCTAACCCGAAACTTACGTGCATGGGTCGGTTTATGGGGATGGGTAGGTCAAAATTTCCCGAAATGGTCGGGTCTGAGAATTGCTGCTTCGAGAGGTTTCGCCGCGGCGAAACATGGCAGAGACCTGTCTTCACGGATGGGTTTTCGCCGCGGCGAAGTGAGATGTTGGCCGCGGCGAACTTAGGCAGAGGATCTTCTCTTGCTTCTTTTGCCTTGGTTTCTTCAATTCTGGCCCCAAATCTTTAGTGTCCTACAATAAAAAGTAACAAATTGAAGTATCAATTGTCCTAGAAGTTAATTGAATCCAATTAACAACCAATTATGACAATTTAATCCTCAAAATGACACTAACTTAAAGTAAGAACCATAAATCTCAGTTAAGCACAATTTTCATTAAAAAGGACCAGAAAGTATGACAAAATCATGGATAATGATATGAAAAGAAACTAATATTTTGAGCTCAATCAAATTCCCCCCCACTTAGACCTTTGTACTCCTGAACAAAGCGCGAGAATAATTCAAAGTGACACTAGAACAAAGAGAAATACTACCATGCTTAAAGATGAAAGTAGAAGATTAGTAAGAAATTCTCACGGAGTTGACATCAGTAAACAAGGACATGCTAAGAAAATGAGCACAAAGGAAAATTAACTTAAAAGATTGATTAAGAAAGATCCATCTCACGGATAAGTGTTTCACTCTTAACTCACTTGTCTTTAGGGTTATTTCACTCCAAGTCTACTCAATCCAATTTCTACCATAGGCTTGTAATAATTCTACCTCTCCACCATGGGAAACAACTTTGCAAATCAAGAGGACTTTTAAGGGTCAAAATTTGGAATGGAGGTCAGTCGGAATGAATGAAATGAGAATGAACATGAAGATGAAAATGAGTACGAACATACAAATTATTAAGACAAAATAGTCTAAATAACAACTGGGAGAGAAGTGACTTATTTTTAATATTTACATCTCTTTTTTTTTTTTTTTTATATACTTTTTTTTTTTTTTTTTTTTTTTTTTTTTTTTGTTTTTTTTCTTTTTTTTTTTTCGGCTGAGCAACTTCTCTCTTTCTTCTTTTTTTTTTTTTTTTATGTTATGTGCATGCATGTACTCAAGATGAAGGCTCAAAGGGTTTGCAAAGGTAAAATGATTGGGTTTGTGTTTGGGAAATGTGGGTATGAAATCGAATGCCTCTATCATTTTTACAAAAATTGATTCGCTAAGCTTCGATTAAGAATGAAAACAAGTTCTAGAGAAATATGAAATAAGCAGATTCACTCAATTCTAACTTAAGGTCCAAAAATCCTTCCAACAAGGCTTAAATCTCAATTAGTCAATCTCAAAAGTTAACAACCACATAGTCATAATTTCAAAGCACATCATCATTTACTATCTGTCAAAACATGAGAATAACTAGCCTAAGTTCATCCCTCATTTAAAAGCATGGAAAATTTTCTAAAAGCACTAGTACAATTTGAACTTTTCTACTAATTTAAAAAGGGGTGCAGGAGTATGAAGATTCTAAGCTGCGAAAAATTTTTGAAGACCAGCTGAGATTGCAAGGAATTTATTAAATTTTTTTTTTTTTTTTTTAGGTTTCGCCGCGGCGAAACAGGGGGTCGCCGCGGCGAAACATGCCCGAATGGCTTATTAGTCGTGAAAGAGGAGGCTTCGCCGCGGCGAAACAAGAAGTTGGCCGCGGCGAAACATGGCAGAAACCGAAATTCCTGTGCAATTTCAACTCTTCAGCAACTAAACTCAAAATATTCACAATTAAACCAATCTATCAGTTCAAAAACACCTCAAAATCATCTAAATGTATGGATGCACGAGAAGCATTTGCTAAAATCCACATATAGACCTCCCCCACACTTAAACACAACATTGTCCTCAATTTGTGAACAGGGATAGCAAATAATGCAAGGAGGCTCAGAAGTGAAAATAGAAAAAGATTAAAGCAAACTAATCAGAAATCATCCAAGTGAACAAGCGTAAAAACCAATGAGGCACCATAAAGTGTAAGAAACAATCCAGCCTCAAAACAACACATGAAACAAAAGAGCAAACGAAACAACAGAAAACCACAAAAACAGAAAACTAAGACTGAAGCTCAGGGTCAGCTGCTCCAGATCCTGACGGTCCTGCACCTGATGTGCCTGCTCCGTCCATACCCATATGGTGCTGTGGCTCCTCCTCCTCAGCCGGTAAAGTGAAGTTCAAACGATCCGCAAGCAAAGCATCAAAACGGCGGCGGTAGCGACGTTCTCGCTCATAGAGGGCGTCACGGTCCTTCTGCCGCTTTATCTCTCGAATGAGTGTAACGCGAATCTGATGAACTTCCTCAGATAGCTCGTCAATATCATCGGCAAGCGTGTCTAAGGTGACGGGCTGGGGGGTTCGGGAACATCAGGGCCTTCCTCGGCTGGATCAGTGGCGGCCTGGCCTGCACTAACATCGTATACGGGGTGGACAGGTGGGTGGGGTGCAATGGTGGGCGGTTTAAGGCGCTCAAACCGGAATAGAGGGGCAGGCTCAAAGTAGCTGTCATCATCAAATGTAGGAACTCCGCACTTGCGGAAAAGGTCAGAAACAAGATGGGGAAAGACAATGCTATTGGTGATTTTTTGGTATTGACGGAAGAATGGAGGGCGGATTGAATGATTTCAGCTACATCAAAGATTTGCCGGTCATGAGGAGAAAAACAATAAGGCTTGGTGTTTGGGGAGGTTCTGGAGGTGGGAAGTAGGTAGGATGTTATTGCAGACTAAGTGTAGCCATGGCTTTGCCTCAGGCCGAAAATCAGAACGTTTTAAGTACAGTTCAGCAGTGCGGGGACGATGCCAAGTGGCACCATCCCGGCATAGGGTCTGGACAATCTCATCATAAGGATAATTATCGCGATAATGAGAGTACTGAGAATTACGGACTACAGGAAGCCGGTAGTGGTCTCTTATGTTATAAATAGTGAAAGTGTAGTTCACAAGCTTGCCCCGAAAGGAATGGATAGCATGCCATTAAGGCGGGCGTAGGTGTAGAAATGGCGGACAAAGACATCATTACCATTAGCTCGTGGGCGAGCCAATTCAAGCATTTGGGATTCCTGAAGTCTTTGGACAAAGGATGGTCGGATGGTTCAAGGGGAAAGGCTCTCTCCCTAAGGAGGGGGCGCTTGTCCACTACCCTATAGATGGAATCATAGGTTATGGGTCCCTCAGAGTCAGACTCAGACTCAGACACGGGTAAAGGTTCAGGGTTTGGGTTTTTGGTGCGAGGCATATCCTGAAGCAACAAACAGAAAGAACACTAATCACAACAAAAAGACCTACAACCTAAACAACACAGAAATGAACAAAATTAAAACCTAACAGTGGCAAATGGTTAGTTAATGATTCATAGGTTTTCAGAGGACTAAAATTTTCAAAATTAAGCAAATACAGTAATTAAAAAACAATGCACTATGAATCATTAAGTAACCTACAGGCCACGCAACTACACTAACCACAAACTAATCCAATAGCAAAAACCATAACAAATAACCCCTAATAAACCACTAAACTAAACTAAACTAAAGGAAAGAACAAGGGAGGAGAAAGAACATACCAAGAAGGGGGAGAAGAACACGGATGCGCAGCTGGAGCAAGGAATAAAGGGAACTGAAAAATGGAAGAAGGGAGAGAAAAGAGATGGGGAAGAACACTGATGCGCGGCTGGCGGCTCGATAATAGAAACACACACACACGAGGCACAGGCGAAGCAGAATCGAAGAGGAAGAAGAGCAGGGGGGAAGGAGAGAAAATGAGGGGCCGACTGATTGAGAGAGGGGGGCGACGGTTTTGAAATTAGAGGAGAAAGAATAGGGGTTTAATTGAGTGGGGATGGGAAAAGACGAAAGGGGTTCATGGAAGAGGGTGGGCGGTTCAGATAAGGGGCAGAAAGGAAAAACACGCGGAAACAAGAGCCAGAAAACGAAACGCCTCAACGCAGAAACGGCACGTTCGCCGCGGCGAACAATGCCCGAGAAGCATGAACGGAAGAAAGACGTTTCGCCGCGGTGAAACATAAGTTCGCCGCGGCGAAACAGTCCCGAAAGGAAACACACAGGACGGCCGAGTTTCGCCGCGGCGAAACACCACAGAACGCGCAGAGAATAAAACCCCCAGATAAACACAACAACCAACAACAGACAAGGCTGGATATTTCAAAAACTTTAGAAAATGCCTCAAAAGAGATCAAGAGGTGTTCAACAAATCCAAGAATAGGCAGTATACCACAGATAAAATTCCTCAATCAAATTGAATCATATAATTCACTTAAAAACACCAATTCATCAGGCATGAAACAAGATAGGAGAGAGATCAAAAACTACCAGGGGAGTCTTATTGAAATTAGCTATAACTACTCTACTTTCCTACTGAAGGGAGTTTCTCCCCCCACACTCATTCAACATACAACACATGCAACATAACAAGATTAACAATTAAGCAAAAGCATGTAAATGAGTGAAGGAAAGAAACTACCAGGGAGCTAAGGGGGTTTTCTGGTTCTCATGGTAGAGCTTCAACTGATGGCCATTAACTTTAAGGTTTTGCTCCAGTTTTCTCATCAAGAAGCTCCACCATTCCAAATTATGCACCTTTGTGACTGTGTAAGGCCCATCCCAACGGGTGTTGAACTTTCCTTGCTTAAATTTGAATCTGGCCTTAAACATCAGCACTTTGTCTCCCACCTTGAAGTTCTTCCATAGGAGACCCTTATCATGCACCAATTTTGTCTTCTCCTTGTACAGTCTAGCGCTCTCATAAGCCTCCAATCTCAGTTCCTCAAGCTCTTGAAGCTGCAACTTCCTCTCCCCCCAGAAGATTGTAAATCCATGTTGCATTGTTTGACTGCCCAATATGCCTTATGCTCCAACTCTACTGGTAAATGGCATGCTTTGCCAAAGACTAAACGATAAGAGACATTCCAATTGGCGACTTGTCGGCAGTTCTGTAGGCCCACAATGCTTCCTCTAATCTTAGGCTCCAATCTTTCT
>NW_021635749.1:0-48824 GCF_004799145.2 Neltuma alba
TTCAATTTCAAATCCTCGTTTCCCAAACACAAACCCAATCATTTCACCATTGTGAACCCCTTTAGGCCTCCATCTTGAGTACAAGCATGAAATTATTTATCTTGTAAAAAAAAAGAGAGAAGTTGCTCCATTCAAAAAAAAGAAAAGAAAGAAAAAGAAAAGAAGAAAAGAAAGGATAAAGATATAAAAATTATAAAACAAAAACTAAGTAGCTTCTCCCCTTACTTTTATTTAGATTAATTCTGTCTTAATAATTTGTATGTTTGTACTCATTTTTGTTTTCATTCTCATTCCATTCATTTCACTTGGCCTTCATTCAAGTTCTAACCCCTAAAAGTCCGCTTGATTTGCAAAGTTTGCTTGTTGTGGTAGAGAGGTAGAATTATTACAAGCCTATGGTAGGAATTGGATTAAGTAGACTTGGAGTGAAATAACCCCAAAACAAGTGAGTTAAGAGTGAAACACTTATCCGTGAGATAGATCTTTTTTGATCAATCTTTTGAGTTAATTGTCCATTGTGCTCATTTTCTTAGCATATCCTTGTTTACTGATGTCAACTTCTATAAGAATTTCTTACTAATCTTCTGCTTTCATCTTTAAGCATGGTAGTGTTTCTCTTTATGCTGGTATCTCTTTGAATTATTTTTGAGCTTTGTCCAGGAGTACGAAGGTCTAAGTGTGGGGGAATTTGATTGAACCCAATTGTTCTATGTTATTTCATATCATTTTAAGGGTTTTTATCATAGGTTTTGGCTCCTTTTAAAGATAATGTGCTTAATTTTGATTAAGAGTCCTTACTTTGAGTTAGTGCCTTTTTTAGGGTAAAATTGTCATAATTGGTTATTAATTGTATTTAATTAATTTCTAGGACAATTGATGCCTTAAATTGTTGCTTTTCAATGTAGGACACCTGAGATCGGGGCCAAGATTGAAGATTCAAGGCATAAAGATGCAACGAGGAGCCTTTGCCATAGTTCACTACGGCACACTTCTTCCTTTGCCGCGGCGAACACCTCGTATCAGCACATTTCAGACCCGACCATTTCGGGAAAATCTGACCTACCCACCTCCGGGAACCGACCCATACACATCATTTTCGGGTTAGAAACCCTATTTTGGGTATGGGTGAGGTCAGATACGAGGAGGCAGCCACCACCTACATTTTCTATCATCATCTCCTCTCATCTTTCCCACTGAACCCTAATCCTCCATCTCCATCTGTAACATCCAGACTTTTGGGCCTAGAAGCATCAAAAGTAGTCTGAATTGGATAGGCTACCAGACCCCTGTGAGCAGAAGTCCCAAAGACGAGAAAGGAAGTTAAAGCAGTTTCAGGGACTAAACTGCAAAATAAAAGTTTTTAGGGGCTTCAGTATAATCAAGGTCAGAGACTCCAGTAAAGTCTCGAGGGCCTAGAAAGAGAAAAGAGAGTAGAAACAGGCCAAGGGTTAAGCTAGAAGCCTCAAAGAGAGGATTATATGAAGTTAAGTCCAAGCAGGGACTAAATTGTAAATTCTGAAAGTTATGATTAACAAGGGTAAAAATGGAAGAGTATACAGAAAATTCTAAGAAAAATCCCAGAAAATGGGAAATAATATTCTAAGACTCTTCTGTGAAGAGAAATGACAAAAATACCCCTGAGGCAGCTTAAATGGAATTTATGAGGTTATGGCCAGTAAAAAGTATACCATGTGAGGTAATTATTTAAAATAGCAAAAGACCTCAAAAATGTATACAAAAATGAGGTTAAATGGTTGAAAGGTTGTACTAATTTATAAAATTAGTCTCGCAACCAAAAGGCCAGTGGAGTGACTTTAATAAATTAAAGAGCCGGTTTTGCCGATAAAAGGGTATTTTGGTAAATGAATTTTTATGCAAGGTTTAAAGGAAGTGTTATGGCCTAAGAAAATTCATAGATATTCTCTAGAATTAAAGGAAATTTATAAAGTAGACAGAATAATTTTCTGAGCTCCGAAAGGCCATAAAGAAAGCCGGAGAAACGTGGGCTAAGTAAATTCGGAGGAAGCTTATGAAACAAGTTTGATCCAACGGTTAGGATCTAATCTCCCATCTCCTCCACCACTTTCATGACACTTGGCATCTTCTAGAAGATTGAGGTAAGCATGATGTAATAAGATGATGCAATGATGATGCAAAAGTCCACTTGAACTTCCAAATTTGCCCTTACCCTTTCTATTAGCCACCAAGGGCATTTTGGTCCATTCAAGCCAACTTTTTTGGCTATAAATAGAGCCTCTTCCCCTTCATATTTTCAGCCAACATGAGTTTAAGAGGGAAAACTCTGCCAAAATTTAGAGAGAAAAACGTAGGGGTGAAGGCCAAGAAGAAGGAACAAAGTTCAAGCTTCAAGATCAAGGTATGTGGTGGCTGTAGCATCTGATTTGATACCTATTTCGAATTAGTTACTGTGTGTATCTGATTCTGAAATTTTGTATGCTTAAAGTACACTCTGTAAGCTTTAAATCCATGGGTAGAAAACTCTATTTGGACATGTGTACAATTTATGGTGATTTTTCAAATTTAGGGTTTGAAATCTGGAAACAGTGTTGAACGTTTGGGAGATTGTCGAGTTCCATACAATTCTGGTGCTGTTCAGCATAGAATTGATTCCTGAAACTATTTTTCCTTTAAATTTAACTTAATTATATTTCATTGATACTTGGAAGCACTCAATTTGGATTTTTCTAGATTTAATTATGAATTTTGAAAGTTGATCAAAAATTCTGGAGATTCTGCGTGAACAGTACCCGCGGACCGAAATTTCCAGATTTGATATTCTTGAATCTAAAGCCATCTAAAGTGGTCCTAATTGACAAGAAATGGATCTTAAGGATGGGAAATGATAAGATTTACATTAGAAAAGTTAGAAAGAAAACCCTAAGACTAAGAGAAAGGGTTGAGGTTCAAGAAAGCTAGTCTTGAACTTTATGTAATCTAATGGTCCTAATGGATTGTGTGATCATTATGGTTATGTTTAGGACCTTTGGAACATCCAAGAGGATGTTTAGTGATGTTGACCAAATGCCCACATGGTTGGAAAGTCAAGGGAGTCAAAGGAAAAGTAAGAGGAAAGCTTGAGGTGCAAGGTAGTGAACTTACCTATTGTCATTGCTTGATGTGGTATGCTTGTGTGTTGCCATGTACATGTTATTTGCATGTTGTTGTGACATTTTTTAGCTGTTGTAATTGCTATTCATGATGAGTAGATTATGTCTCCATGGCCATGCATCAAGAAGTTAGCTTTGAGCATGCTAGTATGTCACTAATTAACAAGAGAATAAACAAGTTGCGTGTAGTGCATTAGCATCCATCTAGCATGATTAATATGGTATTGTTTGATACTGAGATTCCCCCGAATCTCACCCCCTCCCTAACCAACCATTTAGGTCAATCAATGGTGGGCACTAATGGCATGAGAAGCAAGGAGAAGAAGTGGAGAATTATTAATGCAAATGATTGATATGAATATTCAATGTATAATTCTCCTATGCTGTAAATTATGTTATGAATGCCATCAATTCAATGTATATGCTTAGGATGTTTATGGCATGAATGAAAGTATATGAGTATGAATGAGAAAGATTAAGCCCATGTTATGTATGTCAAAGAAATAAAAAGAATTAAAGTAAGGAGATATTAAGGGATAAAACGTAGGTCATGGAGCAGTTAGTTTCAAGCTTTAGTTTGACCTATCCAATGAATGAGTTAAATCACGAGATTTGGTAGACTTATAGTTCACATCCCAAGCTTCAAAATGAGTGGTAAATCACCTCATTTGGATGTGTATACAAAGAGATATGAGTTTTCAAAGTTAAGGCGCAGAATCTGAAGAGTCCAGATTTTACCAAACAAATAGTAATTTTAATCCAATAAACTGTACGAATTGGGCAAGAATAAGTCCAATTGATATTTTTCCCTTAGAGATCATTGAAAGAGCTTTCCGTAGAATTTTGGAACACCTCCATACGATTTTTCTAGAATTAGTTATGATTTTTCAAAATTGGACCTGTAATCTGAAAACTGGACAGTGAATAGTAATTTTTTGAAAATTAACGTCCAAATTGAAATTTTTAAGTTTAAGACCATCCAAAGTGGTCTGGAATGGATCTAAATGAATGCTAAGGTACTATATAAGTAAGGTGTGACACCATCTCCTTTACCTTCCATTTTCCTACACTTCTTCTTCATCCACTTTCATTTCCTTCATCTCCTGACTGTTATGGCCGAAGATTTAACTCTGGTTGGAGCTGATTCCAAGGCTATGATGAGCTAGGCTATCCCAACTCTTGAAGATGGTGGAGTAGCATGAGTTTCCAAGCTTCAAAGGGGAGTTTTAGTTTTAATCTTTAGTTTCTAGCTATGTGATTATGATTTCCTAAGTCTAGGAGTTGTAAAGTCTTAGTTAGACACTTTGGTTAATTCTGTAATCATTGGTTAATGATTAACATTTGTAATTTGGATTGATTGATGATGAATTTTGTGCTTAAATATATGTAGTTGCATATATGCTTCTTGTAACTCTCATGATTCTCTCCTATCTTGCATGGTTATGTTTTGATACTGAGTTGATTGTGTGTTACATTGAGCCAATTGCATGATCATTCCAAAATTACACATTAGAGAAGCTTAACAAAGTTTTCATTAATGAGTTCATTAATGTAAGCTTTGGACTCAATGAGTTATTAGGTTGTTATTAAGAAAACCTAATGGATTTGTGAAACTCCCAATATTTTAAGTGAACTATGATTGCCATCAAAACCATTTTCAAGAGATTTCCTATCAATCATTTCCATTACATCATTATTATCTTAAAACACTAAAAACATAGTATCTTAGGTTTGTTTTTATTGCATTTAGTTTAGGCACCATTCGTTTAAATGTTAAAAACCCAAAAACCCCTTTTCATTACATTGCATGGCATTTAGTCTAACTTAGGTAATTAATTAAGGTTCCCAAGCGTGAAACAACCCGAGTTTGCACTATACTGCATAGCTTGGATTTATTTTTTATTGAGAACCCCAAAGCGAACGATAAAAAGGCTCTCGTCACTTTCCAAAAACTAGGCGGTAGGAAGACATGCCAATGGGCGATTTGTATGTAATCCGGTAAGCCCATAATGCTTCTTCTAAATGTGAGCTCCAGTCCTTCTTGGATGGCTTAACCATTTTCTCCAGAATATGCTTTACTTCCCTATTAGATATTTCAGTTTGACCATTGGTTTGGGGGTAATAGGCAGTAGAGATTTTATGAGTGACACCAAATTTGGACAACAGGTTGTTGACTATCCTATTACAAAAATGTGTTCCCCGATCACTCACTACAACCCTAGGGATCCCATACCTACAGAAAATGTGTGATTTTAGAAATCTATGAACAGTTGGGGCATCATCTTTTCTGCAAGGTATAACCTAATCCATTTAGATACATAATCTACAGCTAATAAAATATATACAAAACCAAAGAAAGAATGAAAGGGTCCCATAAAGTCAATTCCCCAAACATCAAAAATCTTACAAAGCAGAAGGAGCTGTTGAGGCATCTCATGTCTTTTTCCCAACCCCCCAAATTGTCACACCTTACTTATATAGTACCTTAGCAGTCATTTAGAACCATTCCAAACCACTTTGGATGGTCTTAAACTTGAAATTTTCAATTTGGACGTTAATTTTCGAAAAATTACTGTTCACTGTCTAGTTTTCAGATTACAGGTCCAACTTTGGAAAATCATAACTAATTCTAGAAAATCGTACACATATCCAAATAAAGTGTTCTACCCATGGATTTAAAGCTCATAGAGTTTACTTTAAGCATGCCAAATTTCAGAACCAGATATGAACAGTAACTAATTCGAAAAAGCCATCAAATCAGCACATAATTCTTCCAATTTTCACATAGATCCACTTGGATCTACCATACTTTGAGGTGTTTTAGCAAGATCTAACAACCAAACTCCCTTTCCCACTCATCAACCATTTCGACCAGCCATCAAAAGGGAGAGAAGACATATTTTCAACCATAAAAGAGAAAGAAACCAAGGCAAGAACACATCTAGAGCCAAGAACTCACCTTGAACCTTGATTGTATGACCAAGTTGATGCCTTTCTCTTGGTTTTCCCTCAAAACTCTCTCTTTTTCCCTCTCTTCATGACTTGCACGAAATTCCCATCTGATTTAGGGGAGATATGAGCTCATTAATGTGTACAAAATATCCCACCAACCATCATTAATGTTATGCCAAGTGTCATTAGCCTACTTAATCTTAATTCTCTCTCTTAATTAACTTAAATCATAATGTAATTAAATTCCAAAGTCAAGATCCTCTCCATTGGTAGCTTGACACTTGGAAAGCTTTAATTACCATCCATTAAAGGCTTGACAAGTGGCGACTTGTGGCCCAAGTAAAGTGCAAGACTCTGATTAATACTTTATCGGTGCACTTTTACTCCAGGTTTAACTTCTTTTCTCTAATTACAGTGCTCTGGCCTCTGTAATTATTTTCTGTAAGATCCATAAATTCTCTTTAATTTTAGAGAGTATCTATGAATTTTCTTAGCCCATAACACTTCCTTTAAGCCTTGCATAAAATTCATTTACTAAAATACCCTTTTATCGGCAAAACCGGCTCTTTAATTTCTTAAAGCCACTCTACTGGCCTTTTGGTTGCGGGACTAATTTTATAAATTAGTACAACCTTTCAACCCTTTAACCTCATTTTTGTATACACTTTTGAGGTCTCTTGCTATTTCAAATAATTACCTCAAACGGTATACTTTTTACCGGTCACAACCTCATAAATTCCATTTAAGCTGCCTCAGGGGTATTTTCATCTTTTCTCTTCATAGAAGAGTCTTAGAATATTATAATCCCATTTTTTGGGATTTTCTTGAAATTTTCTGTACACTCTTCCATTTTTGCCCTTGCTGGTCATAACTTTTTGAATTTACGGTTTTACCCCTGCTTAAGCCTAACCTCATAGAACTATCTCTTTGAGGTTTCTAACTTACCCATTGGCCTGTATCTAGCCTCTTTTCTCTTTTTGGGCCTTCGAGACTTTACTGGAGCCTCTAACCTTAATTATACTCGAGCCCCTGAAAACTTTTACTTTGCAGTTTAGTCCCTGAAACTGCTTTAACTTCCTTTCTCATCTTTGGGACTTCTGCTCACAGGGGTCTGGTAACCTATTTAATTTAGGCTATTTTTGGAACTTCTAGGCCTAAAAGTCTGGATGTTACAATTCTCCCCCTCTCAAAAAATTTCGTCCTCGAAATTTCGGGTCAAACCTCTATTCTTACCCTTAATGAGAGGTTACCTGAGGAGAGTATCCTTACTTATACTTAACTTGACCTTTTCAACTTTTCATTATACCTTAGTTCCATATTTCCACCTTGGCTTCATACTTACATAACTCGCCGTTCTAAACTTTTCTGTCATTTACATGAGCATGGCCTTTGCTTTTAAGCATTTTGTCACCACTGCTCATATTCTTCCTATACTTTAGGCTCATTCTTTCATAATAATACCATGATAGTGTGCCTGTCTTCATGGTATTTTACAATACTATGGCATTTCGGGTTCTCTTAATACAACCTTTATCCATTCTTTGCTGTATACCCTGCTATTCCTCTTTACTTTAAGGGCATATCTCCTTTCTTTCCTTCGTTGACTAGAACAGAATTGAGCCTAGTCTAATCGACAATAGACATGTCTGGAACAAGTCAAGCGTACTCTCTCTATATTAGTCCACCGCTGAAGGAGATTTCAGTATCTTAAACTCATCTCTGGTCATTGTCTTCCCAAAGAGGTACTATACTCTTACCCTTAATGACTCAGCTACTTTCTCTTAGGCTTGGTCTACTATGACCTTGGGAGCTACTGCGCTCTACGTAAGCCTCTTCAGGATCCACTATGACCCTGGAATACTATCATCCATCTGAGCCATCTTAGGATCTCTAGGAGACTCTGGACCATAGAGTTGAGTAATAAAATAAGTCACCTCCACTCAGCTAGTAACTTGACTGATTATTCCCCAAGACTGCTCACAGATATCAGTATTGTCTTCTTAGGCATTGCTCAATCCTTTCTGTCAACTCCTGAAATTCTTAGCCTTTCCCTATTTCTTTAGCCCTTTGTTTTAGCTTCCTTAAGTCACTTTCCTTTCTTTGTGCCTTTCGAATCCCTAGGCACTGGCTAATCTCTAGAGCCCATTAACTTGCTATTATATCAATGCCAGCCTACCTTGTCTTAGGACTCTGTAGTCTTCGCTGTCTCTTAATAGTTTGGACAGCATCAGGAGAGGACTTATATCATCACATTCTCATTATCCTTTAGTATTCCGTAGTACCCTACTAAGCTCGAGGAGCATCTGTTTGCATATCACACTTCTATTGTCTTAACCAGTTTCACTCTCTCTCTCTGGGGTAAGGTCCTCTTGTGCCTTATCTCGGTTACTTCTGCTTTTCCTGTGGGAGGACAGATTGCTTTAACTGGAGTATCGTCAACTCAACCACTTGCTTTCTGTTTCATTCCTTCAGAGGATAGCTTACTCTTACTAGAGCAGCGTCACTCTGATCCAAAGAACCACTTCCCAATCTTAGAGAGGTACTTCATGGTCAAGACTTTCCTCATGCAATCTCGGCCAAGGTACATTCCTTGAATACCATATCTCTATCAAAGAGAGCCTCTCTACTGGATTACTCAATCTTATAAGCAGTGGCATCTATCTATAGGAATCTCATTTCTTAGATTCCTTAATGGCCTAATTGCCATGGTTGCACACTCTGGGATACCTTAGGGACATAAAAGAATATTATTTCAGTCCCTGACATATCATATATCTAAGTATCATTAAGCTCTAGGTATCACAAGGAACTTGCTTATCTCTCTTTATTCATTAGTCCCCAACGCAACCATCCACTATCATGTTCTTATTCATTTCCTTTCATCTCCATCCTCAAGAGGGATCTTGCCTCACTTTACTCTTTCTAACTTTCTTTACCTCTTGACCAATTATTCTTATGGTCAGATATTGATCACTATACCCTCATCACATCACATCACATAGTAAATGTTAATCACCTTGCTGTGCGGTATCTAGGTTGGCACTTAGGTCATCATTGACCCTTCATTCGTTGTCATCTAATCTCTGTCCCTCTTGGTTCACTATCCCTTAGGAATTTCCACCTCTATTCAGGGATTTGAACAAATCTCAAAACATCTCATTTTGTTACCATGCCTCTATCGAGGTCATATTGATTACTTAAGGTACAGGTTGATATTCAGTTCCCTTACTTGGGCATTGACTTATACCTCTGACTGGCTTATTGTATCCTTAACCATTTGTTTCTATGGTTAAATGCTAATCATAAAGTGACCATACTACACAGCAGGCATTAATCATTAAAACATCTCTGCTGTGTGACCTTCCAGTCAGGCACCTTTAACTAATTACCCGAGGCTTAGGTTGTCACCCTGCTTCCCTATTAGGGTCTAGACTCCTATTCCTTATTGGCTTACCATATTCTTAGCCATTACCCTCAGGAGGCGTCTTACAACTTTGACTCATTCCCTGGTCAAGCTCTCTTAGCCCAACCATTCCTGTCCTGAGGGGGAGTCTCATAGCAGTGACTACCTGTCTCTCAGGTTACTCTCTGTCATTCTTACTTCTCTTCTATATCTATTTCCCAAAGAAAACACCTCACTATCATAATCTCAATTGGACCAATCCTAGTCACCGGTTACTTTTCTAATTAGGTTTTCTCTCACACCGGGCTTTGCTTGAACCAATACTCTGCTTATACCTTAGTCAGGACCTCTACAAGAACTTCCCAACTGTTACCTATCATTGGGTTACTTTTGCCTAAGCACGCTTAACTGAATAGTGCTTGATAGGCTCAACCCTAGTACCTTGCTGTCTTAGGCCCTTCTTATTCTATCTTTAGTCAGGTCTGTTCAGCTTACATTCTTGTCTCTCTCCTTATCTTAAGGATTTACCTGTCAATACTCAGTCTGTCTCTGTGTCACAAGGGTTCTTCCTGTATCTAGAGCTAGCCTGAATGTCTCTTTTTCCAGGTCTTATGGCTCCAACTCCTCTAACTTTGGCTTTCCTCTATTAATCGGAAGGAAATTGAATCCAGCTTAATTAATGATAAGGTTATCTGGAAGGAAATCATGGGTACTCTCTCAGTACTGGTTTACAACTGAAGGAGGTTTCCACATCCTCAACTTGTCCCTGGTCTTCATCTTCCCAAATAGGTACCAATCTCTGGGAGACTTAGACCATAGGACTAAGTGAAGTCATCTCCACTCAGTTGGTCACCATACTAATAATTCCCCAAAACTGTTCCAAGAACCAATACCATTTTCTTAAGCCTCCTGTCAATTCCCTAGGCTACCTATCGTCTCTTTAGGTGCCTAAGCCAATCTGTCTTAGGAGTTCTCTTACTCCTCCAGCTGCTCTTACCGTCTCTTACTACTTTAGAACGGTACAGAGAGAGGACTTATGCAACTTCTCTTCCTCTGCTTTACTTTCAGTATGAGCATACTCTAACATGCATTTCTGACATTTTAATGCAAGGAGTGTAAGCTCTTACTGATTGCTATGTCCATAGCATGCCGACTGGACATCTTATCCCTACAAGAGGGAGCCTCTTTCTCTGTTCGCAGCTGCTTCTGGAAGTTATAGGGAGAGGACTTTTGAGGTTCTTTTTCTTTCTATTTGCCCTTCTCTGCTAAGCTCAAGGACATTGAACCCTAGCTTTATTCTTGGCTAGTCGTGCTTCCATTAGGTAAGGTCAACTCCACTTGCCTTGCCTCGGCTGCTTCCCTTTCCCTGATCGGATAGGGCATTTTGCTCCATCTAGAGCAGTGTCAATTCTGGCTTGGAGGACCAATTCCTATTTTCTCTAGGAAGATTCCTGGCCAAGAACTTATCCCTTGGAAAGGGTGCCTCTCAACCTAACCCCACGTGACTGAGTATCTCTTAACATCATCGGGAACATGCCAATCTCATAATGCTAGTTCCCCGCATGGCTATCTGTCTCATTCTCATCTCTTTCTCTTCTTTTTAATCCCTAAGAATTCCACTAGGGTTATCTACCTTGACTTCACTATCTCCATGTTCCTATTTATCTATTCAGGAACTTGAGATAGCTACTCTATCATAGTGCCCCATCTCTAACGAGGCTTTAAGAGTTGCTCAGCTTAAGTGGCCACTACACCCTCTTAGCGGTGTACAGACTCAACCCCTAACTATCTTGTTCAACTCATCATTACTCTTCCTCTTGAGGGGGAATCTGATAGCTTTTAAATAGTGGCTACTACTCTCTCTTGAGCTCTATCAGTCTTACTCTCAGGGACCTCATAGTCCATCAAGTCGTGCCAAGATACCACCTCAGCATCTGTGAGTCACTATCTCTATTCGTCATGACCAGAATTCTTATTCGCCACCACTTTCTTTGGTTCATCATGACAAAACATACTTTCTCTTACTTCTGCTAGTTTTACTTAGCTTTGTTCATCGTAACCTTAACTGCTGCCTGAAGGACTTCCATGTCCTAGCCTCACTGTAATCCCCAACTAAGTCAACTACTTCCTTTCAAGCAATGAAGGAAGGGTCTGGCTCACAACTCTAGGCCATTAGCACCTTTGCTTTCCCTTATCCTCAGGGATTACCAGTGGCAGAAATTATCTTTAGCTCTTCTGACCTTTTTATATCTATTTAGGAATCAAAGATAGCTACTTTGATTATGTGCCTTAACCTTGTATCAAGGCTACAGTAATTGTATCTAACTTAGGTTGCCACTTGACCCTTTCTCTTCTAGGGTTTAGACTCATACCTCTATCTGACTTATGAGCCATTATCCCTTTCTCTTTAGAGGGAAGTCTCTTTATCTTACACAGTGGCTACCTTCCTCTGCGTATAACTTCTCATCATCATTTTATCTGTACCTTTCTAACAGAGATCCCAACTTCATTTAAAGATCCTTATTACTTATTTTCCTAGAGCATTCACCTCCAATCCATAACCTTAGTTGGACCTTAGCTAGTATTCCACTACTAGCTCTAACCTGAACTGGGCTTTTTTAAATTCTTGCAGATAGTTCTCTTCTTCCTATGCCAGAACCTCTGCTCTGATACCAAAAAATGTCACACCTTACTTATATAATACCTTAGCATTCATTTAGAACCATTCCAGACCACTTTGGATGGTCTTAAGCTTAAAAATTTCAATTTGGACGTAATTTTCGGAAAATTACTGTTCACTGTCCAGTTTTCAGATTACAGGTCCAACTTTGAAAAATCATAACTAATTCTAGAAAAATCGTATGGAGGTGTTCCAAAATTCTACGGAAAGCTCTTTCAATGCTCTTTAAGGGAAAAATATTCAACTGAACTCATCCTCACTGAAAACGTACAGTTTATTGGATTAAAATTACTATTCATTTGGTAAAATCTGGACTTTCCAGATTCTGCGCCTTAACTTTGAAAATTCATATCTCTTCGTATACACATCCAAATGATGTGATTTACCACTCATTTTAAAGCTTGGGATATGCATTATAAGTGTACCAAATTCTGTAGCTTAACTCATTCATATGATAGGTCAAACTGAAGCTTGAAATTAACTGCTTCAGGACCTACGTTTTATCCCTTAATATCTCTTTACTTTAATTCTTTTTATTTCTTTGGCATACTAACATGGGCTTACTTTTTCCCATTCATGCTCATATACTTTCATTCATGCCATAAACATCCTAAGCATATACATTGAAGTAATGGCATTCATAACATAATTTACAACATAGGAGAATTATACATTGAATATAATATCATCATTTGCCTTAATAATTCTCCACTTCTTCTCCTTGCTTCTCATGCTATTAGTGCCCATCATTGATTGACCTAAATGGTTGGTTAGGAAGGGGGTGAGATTCGGGGGAATCTCAGTAGCAAACAATACCATATTAATCATGCTAAATGGATGCTCATGCACTACACGCAACTTGTTTATTCTCTTGTTAATTAGTGACATACTAGCATGCTCAAAGCTAACTTCTTGATGCATGGCCATGGAGACATAATCTACTCATTATGAATAGCAATTACAGCAGCTAAAACATGTCACAATAACATTCAATAACATGTACAGGGCAACACACAAGCATACAACATCAAGCAATGACAATAGGTAAGTTCACTACCTTGCACCTCAATCTTTCCTCTTACTTTTCCTTTGACTCCCTTGACTTTCCAACCATGTTAGCTTTTGGTCAACATCATCAAACATCCTCTTGGATGTTCCAAAGGTCCTAAACATAGTCATAATGATCATACAATCTATTAGGACCATTAGATTACATAAAGTTCATGACTAGCTTTCTTGAACCTCAACCCCTTTCTCTTAGTCTTAGGGTTTTCTTTCTAACTTTTCTAATATAAATCTTATCATTTTACATCCTTATGATCTATTTCCTATCAATTAGGACCACTTTAGATGGCTTTAGATTCAAGAATATCAAATCTGGAAATTTTGGTTCGCGGGTACTGTTCACGCAGAATCTCCAGAATTTTTGATCAACTTTCAAAATTCATAATTAAATCTATAAAAATCCAAATTGAGTGTTTCCAAGTCTCACTGAAACTAATTAAGCTAAATTTAAAGGAAAAATATTTTCAGGAACTAATTCTATGCCGAACAGTACCAGAAGTGTACGGAACTCGACACCCTTCCAAAAGCTTAACACTGTTTCCAGATTTCAAACCCTAACTTTGAAAAATCACCATAAATCGTACACATATCCAAATGAAGTGTTCTACCCATGGATTTAAAGCTCATAGAGTTTACTTTAAGCATGCCAAATTTCAGAACCAGATATGAACAGTAACTAATTCGAAAAAGCCATCAAATCAGCACGTAATTCTTCCAAGTTTCACATAGATCCACTTGGATCTACCATACTTTGAGGTGTTCTAGCAAGATCTAACAACCAAACTCCCTTCCCTACTCATCAACCATTTCGACCAGCCATCAAAAGGGAGAGAAGACATATTTTCAACCATAAAAGAGAAAGAAACCAAGGCAAGAACACATCTAGAGCCAAGAACTCACCTTGAACCTTGATTGTATGACCAAAGTTGATGCATTTCTCTTGGTTTTCCCTCAAAACTCTCTCTTTTTCCCTCTCTTAATGCCTTGCACGAAATTGCCATCTGATTTAGGGGAGAGATGAGCTCATTAATGTGTTCAAAATATCCCACCAACCATCATTAATGTTATGCCAAGTGTCATTAGCCTACTTAATCTTAATCCTCTCTCTTAATTAACTTAAATCATAATGTAATTAAATTCCAAAGTCAAGATCCTCTCCATTGGTAGCTTGACACTTGGAAAGCTTTAATTACCATCCATTAAAGGCTTGACAAGTGGCGACTTGTGGCCCAAGTAAAGTGCAAGACTCTGATTAATACTTTATCGGTGCACTTTTGCTCCGGGTTTAACTTCTTTTCTCTAATTACAGTGCTCTGGCCTTTGTAATTATTTTCTGTTAGATTCATAAATTCTCTTTAATTTTAGAGAGTATCTATGAATTTTCTTAGGCCATAACACTTCCTTTAAGCCTTGCATAAAATGCATTTACTAAAATACCCTTTTATCGGCAAAACCGGCTCTTTAATTTCTTAAAGCCACTCTACTGGCCTTTTGGTTGCGGGACTAATTTTATAAATTAGTACAACCTTTCAAACATTTAACCTCATTTTTGTATACATTTTTGAGGTCTCTTGCTATTTTAAATAATTACCTCACATGGTATACTTTTTACCGGTAATAACCTTATAAATTCTGTTGAAGCTGCCTCAGGGGTATTTTCATCTTTTCTCTTCATAGAAGAGCCTTAGAATATTATTTCCCATTTTCTAGGATTTTCTTGGAATTTTCTGTACACTCTTCCATTTTTGCCCTTGCTGGTCATAACTTTTTGAATTTACGGTTTTACCCCTGCTTAAGCCTAACCTCATAGAACCATCTCTTTGAGGTTTCTAACTTACCCATTGGCCTGTATCTAGCCTCTTTTCTTTTTGGGCCTTTGAGACTTTACTGGAGCCTCTAACCTTAATTATACTCGAGCCCCTGAAAACTTTTACTTTGCAGTTTAGTCCCTGAAACTGCTTTAACTTCCTTTCTCATCTTTGAGACTTCTGCTCACAGGGGTCTGGTAACCTATTTAATTTAGGCTATTTTTGGAACTTCTAGGCCTAAAAGTCTAGATGTTACAAAAAGTGCCGCGACCCTCTGAGTAATCTGCTGCGATGCCTGATGAAAGTTCAGTTTTGTAAAAACCGCCACGGCCTATTTTGAAAGGCGTTGCAGCGCCTGTTCCTGAATGAAAGTGAACACCTCCTTTTTGATGCTGAAGTGTCACTGAGTAATTGTATTGTGCTGGTTTAGAATCTTTTTAAGGAGAGACAATTGGATTTGCTCACCTAACACTTTGTTTGTTCAAAAACCTTTTTGAGAATCAATTCATAACCGTTGATGTATTCTTGCAAGTTGGAAATTCATTTTGCAATCATATCAGAATCTATGCCTAGTTGATATTATTCTTGTTATAAACCTTTAACACGGGACTAATTTTGGTGGCAATTAAGTTAGTGACTAGATATGATTCAATTAAAGTAAGTGGATGAGAGAAAACCCATATGGAAGAAATTTGAGCCTATATGTTCTGAATTTGTGTGCATACTCTGTAATCCTATGATCATCTAGAACTTGTCCTAATTCTTTATTGAGACTACATTTTGATATGAGCAAGATGCATATGATAGAGGCATTTTATTCTAAACCCATTCTGACCTAAATACAAACCCTTTCACGTTTAACCTTTGTTTACCTCTTTAAGCCTTCACTTTCATTCATTCATTGTTTCGTAGCAAGTGCATCATGAATGTCTATATCTTTGTCTTCTTGGGTTTGAGTGCCAATTAAACAAAAAAAAAAGTAGAAAAAGGAAATAAGAAGAAAATATAAAAAAAAAGAGAGAGAAGAAGAAGAAAATAAGTCATGATAAAAAAATAATAATTTGAAATAAGGCATTCCATGGTGGTTTGAAGAGCAAGGATTTTTGTTCCAAAAGTTTAAATCTGCACATTGGTGTCTTTTGAAGATAATATTTTAGCTCACTCTGAGTTGACATTCGCTACTCATGCATTTCACTTGTTAGTTCATTCATTCCATCTTAGCCTTTTCCAACATTACAACCTTAAGAAAGACCTCCTGATTGAGCTCAAATTATTCTTATCTTTTTATTACATCATCTATGGTTTTGTTTCATTTTCTGGCTCTTTTGGCTATAATTAAGCTTATTTTAGATCAAGAGTCCTTGCATTGAGTTAGTGTCTTTTTTAGGGTAAAATCGTCATAATTAGTTATTAATTGTATTCAATTAATTTCTAGGACAATTGATGCCTTAAATTGTTGCTTTTCAGTGTAGGACACCTGAGATTGTAGCCAAGGTTGAAGACTCAAGGCACACAAAGCAAAGAGGAGCCTCTGCCATGGTTCTCCGCGGCGAACCCCTCGTATCAGCACATTCAGACCTGACCATTTCAGGAAAAATTGACTTGCCTACTTCCATGAACCGAGCCAGACGCGTCATATTCGGGTTAGAAACCCTATTTTCGGTATGAATGAGGTCAGACACGAATATTCAGCCACCATCCACGTTTTCTCATCATCTCTCCTACTAGAACCCTAATCCCTCACCTTCCACTGTCATTTTCATCCATGGGCAACACTAAGTCAATTTCAATGGAGATGTTTCTACACACCATGAGTAGCTAGGCTTCCTCCAGCTCTTGAAGATGGATTATTGACATGAGTTCTAAGAGCTTAAAAAGGGGAGTTTTAGTTTCATCTTAGTTTTAGCTATGTATTTATGAATTCCTAAGTCTAGGATTTGTAAATTCTTAGTAAAAGACTTGATTGATATGTAATCATTAGTTAATGATTCACATTTGTAGTTGGATTGGTTGATGTTGGATTTCATGCTTCAATATATATAGTGACATATATGTTCTTTGTAGCTTTCTTGATTCTCTTCATCTTGCATGGTCATGTTATGATGATGAGTTGATTTTCTGTTGCATTGAACCATTTGCATTAATCATTCTTAATTGCACATTAAGGAAGCTTAACAATGTTTTCATTAATGAGTTCATTAATGTAAGCATTGGACTCAATGAGTTATTGAGATTGTTATCAAGAAAACCTAATGAATTTATAAAACTCCCACATCTTAAGAGAACTATGATTGCCATGAATCCATTTTCAAGAGGTTTTACCAATTGATTCAGCACTTGATTTCCATCCATTTCATCTTAACCTCCCAAAAATCCAAAAATACATTTACATTCTATTGCATTTTATCTTAATTACAAGTCTCAATGAAAACCCCCGACCTTTTCCAACTCAATTTGCATAACCATGGCATTTAGTTCATTTAGGATCATAATTTTGGCTCCACAAGTGAAACGACCCAAGGTTGTGCCTATAGTATAATCCTTGGATTAATTTTGAAATTGGCCCCAAGGTGTAAGCAAAGACAAGTCAAGGCGATTTTCACCTCCTGATGCATTGAACTCATATGGTACAGTGGTGGAGATGTCGAGAATTTTGACAAGCCTATGGTAGGACATAGACTAGTAGAGAGGAGAGAAAATTTAACCCCTGGTAAGTAGAGAGAAACACTTTAATTTGAGAGTCTCTCATTTCACTTGTAATGATTGAGCTATATTTAGCATTAATTTTCTTGTCATTAATTGAAAGCTTTATGGGTTGGCTTGCTCAACGAATAATACAACTACTGGATAGATTTTGATTATGATTGCACTTGGATTGGCATGTGTTCTGGGAAGTGAATTGGTGATTCTTTGCCCGGAGTGCAAAGTATTAGTGTGGGGGAATTTGATATCTCTCTATATTTCATTGATTCTAGCATGATTTTCCTGGTATTATATGTTTAATTTTGGATTTAATGGTGATGAAATACTACTAATTGCTTGGAAGGAGTGTTTTGTAATTTCATGAGAATTCAGGTCCAGAAATCGAAGAAACAAACACTCAGTGACTTAGTATACAAAAGTGGCAAGACTCTCTGTGAAAAGCGCTGCGACGGATTTAAAGAAGTGCCACGGCGGATTTGGCTCAACAGGCAGCTCAGAGTCACTAATCTAAACAACGCAGTTTTGGATGTGCGTCGCGGTGGATGATCATAGGCGCCGTGGCAGATAAACAAAAATCAGCAATTTGAACCAGATCTTGGATGCTCTATTTTGGTTAGCACGCGGATCCTAAACTGATTTTCAAATGGGAGGCATTTATTACAAGGGAGAAAAGCATTTAAGGGAGGATTGAGTTTTCAGATTCAGTTTTTAAGTTTCCATCTTCATCTTCATCTTCATCTCTCTATATTTTTGGTCTTTCTAGAATCCTCCATCCAGATCCTCCATTTACCAACCATTACCATTGTTGCGATAAAGTTCCTATCCTCCAGCTTGAGTCTTTCATCCTCTATGTCTAGCTGAGCTTCAAGGATTTCCAGGAGTTATAATGGAGCCTGAGCCATGGTTAAACAGGGAAGAGTTTAGAGTTTATAGGTGTTTAATTTCGGTAACATTTTAATTGTGTTGTCAATCTTTGTTTCTAGATTCAGACTCCTTTCTATCCACTTCTGTGAGTTGAGATTTGGTTAATTGTATTCAGAAGTTATCTTCTTGATTTGGAGTAATGATGTATGATTCTTTAGCTAGGTCTAGTTATGGATTTATACATTGTGTTTGAATTCTTGAGAAGTATTGGTTAATATTTCTTTTGGAAGTGGCTGAATCTCCATTTAATCAATCTTACCTCATCAGAAATTAATTCAATTAAAGCTCTTAAATTCTGATTGATGCAAGAAAGGCAGTGAAGGCAAAGTTATACCTCTTAGGAATTGTTCATCTCATTGATTTCCAATCTCAAAACATTCTCTTTTCTAAATTCTGATTTTAGTAGCATTTGATTACAGTCTTAGAAATGATTTCATCGCAGTTGCCAATACATTCACCTAATTTCTTCCCTAAATTGTGACTTAGTCACTTAATAACACTATTGGACTCTTGAGTTCCTTGAGATCGACCTCTGATTGGAAGCTACTTTGCTGCATTCTTATAGTATTAAATTTGGTTTTAAACAATATAAGATCAAATTTTTGGCATTGTTGCCAGGGAACTCTGTCTCCCTGGTGTTTGTAATGTTTTAGTGCACTTAGGATAGAATTAGGTTGTGTGTTTTTGGTTTTTCTTTAGTTACTGCATAATTAGAAGGTTTTGGATTTGGATTCTTGACTTTTTGGCTAATCATACTTATTTTTCATTGTGTAACTTACTCATTGCTTTAATTTGAAGCCATTCTTACTCCAAGGTTTGCCTCGGTTGCTTTATAATCATTGCTCTTGAATGATTTCAGGTTTGAGGGGTAGCTGATACAACTCAGAGCTGATTTTTCATCATTCTGCCACAGACGCTGCGACGCCTCAGTGTATCCGCCGCAGCACCTCTTCTCTCCTACTCTCAGTGAAAGAACCGCAGCGCTTTGCAGAATCTGCTGCAGCTCCCTTTCTCCCTCAACTCTCAGTAACTTTCGGTCACAAAGGCCACGGCGCCTGGACCTGATTCTTACTTTTGCTGTTTTAGTTCAATTCTCTTAGTTGGTTTTGGTGCATGACCAGGGACAAAACATTTTATCCATTGGATAGGGAGATAAATAAAACACTTAGACTATTGAAAAAGAATAAAAATTTTGACAAATCACAATCATATACCCTCACAAGAATAAAAACGTATAGTCCCTATGCAACTGATGGATTTCAATACAGTAGTAGAAGTCTGCGAAGTGCTACAAAGTGGCCATGACCACCAAGTTATGATGGAGGACACCATTGGGAACAAGAAATTCGAACCTAGAAGTACTTCTAAAGGGAAGAGACTATGAATGAACAAGCGGACTGGAAGAAGCAATAAACAAACGAGATTCCATCTACAAAGAAGGCTAAAAAGATGTAACCTATGTTGAAAACAGCATGAGAGCAAGCTTTGTTTGGCAAGATCAGATACATGCTATAAATATGGTGAGGTTGGGCACTATATGTCACACCCTGATAATTTTATTCTAATTGATGAATGATTTGTGACTGACTAAGGCCAAATATAGTAGACTGGTAGAGGATCCAGGCTATGAGGAAAAATCAGGATAGGGACATAACGGTCATTTTTTAAAAGATCAATCAAGAAAGGGCAGTATTGGAAATAATGTCCGAAATTCCTGAAAATTCCCAGAAAATCATGAAAAATAGAAAGGAGGGTACAGAATAATGTTTGAGGCTTAGAAGGTGAATATAGGGTTAAAAAATAATTTATCAGGGAATTATTTGTAATTATTGGAATTTTTGGTTAATTAAAGAAAATTAGCCAATTTCCATTATTTAAAATATATAGAGGCCTCAAAAATTCAAGGAAAAATAGGTATAAATTATGTGACATATTATCCTAATTTATAAAATTACTTCCCACCTTTGGATGTACAGAGGTTAGCTTAAAGAATATTTATTACCGAATTATTATCGGTAGAATAGTGATTTTTGACGGAATAAATTTAGAAAATTATAGAGGGAGGTAAAACTTGAGAAAAATCATGGAATACCCTTGGAATGAGGGGAATTTAATGAGGTGTTGAAATCAAAATTTTGTGACAGTAAATTGGACAGGATTGTTGGAAAATCGGACCGGAAATACACAAATTATCAGTGGATTGCACTGATTATTGGATGAGTTTTTTTTTCCAATATTAAGAGTAATATTCGGCCAAAAATAAAGGGGGAGGACAAAGTTGGAATTTTTCAAATTGTTCAAGGGCTAAAGGGAAATAAGAGACAAAACATTAAAATAATATTTTATTTCCACATGAAAATCACATGGTGATTAGGTGTCCATCCATGTGTCAACTTCTTATGGTGTGTGCCCTAAGATTTGTCCATGTGTAAAGTAGAAAAAATGGACGGCCGAGATCGCATCTTTTTCCCGAAGGGCATTTTTGGAATTTTGAAATATCAAAGCCTATAAATACCCCCCTTCCATGAAGAATTCGGCCAAAGTGGGTTGCATGAGAGGGAATGTTGTGTTCTTGAGTTCTAGGAGAGAGAAAGGAAAAAAGAAGAGAGAGAAAGGGAGAAAGCAAAGTTAGACACCTCTAATCACCGATTAAGAGCTAAGTAAGGTACGTTTACCTCCCTAAGTGTTAATTATTTTTAGTTAATTATTTATTTGAGGAAGATTAGGATTGATTACCTTGATTAATTATGGTTTAGTGATAGCTAAGATTAATCGTGTTATTTGATTAAAGATTAGTAAGTAATTAAGGTTAGCTACCTTGATTAATTAGTAATTAGTGATTAGTTATGCTAATTGAAGGATGATTAATCATGTTGATTAAGGAATGATTAAAGGTTAATCACATTGATTAGAGAATGATTAATGGTTAATCATTTTGATTAGAGAATGAATAATGGATAATCATGTTGATTAGAGAATGAATAATGGTTAATCATGTTGATTAGAGAATGAATAATGGTTAATCATGTTGATTAGAGAATGATTAATGGTTAATCATGTTGATTAGAGAATGATTAATGGTTAATCCATAAGGGATTAGTGACTTAATCTTAGAAGATTATGTTGTACTAATGACTATGTGACTTGAGGACCTTAATTAAATATTGGATTAAGGATTAAGGGTTAGTGATTAACCAAGAAAGCATGATTAATCATGGATTAAGGAAGAATTCCAAGACCTTAATTGAGGATTAAGGCTTGGTTAGACCATAGTCAAAGGATTAGGAAAGGTATACAGAAATTATAAATTGAAAGGCACAAGGGTAGCATTATATTGAGAAAGAATGATATACTGGATATGGAATTTACCATACCCTTACTGTATGGTTGATAGGCAATTTTCTGGAAACCTAGGAGGATGTCTCAAGCAAGGAAACAAGGAGGAAACATTAAGCGTGGAATTGAGGTAGCGTGAACTGCAATTATTTTATTGACCTGCATTTGGTGTTTCTGCTATGTGTGTTTATGTGCCATGAGAATGTTTATGCCCAGATGATGTGAACTCCTTGCAATGTATGCCTTGGCTCTTGCATGATTGAGTTTTGACCAGAATGATTATATGCTCCATGATATGATGACATGGATACAGAATGGTTATGGCATGGCATAAAGACTAGAAATGTTATTTTACTGCATGTAGCATGACATCTTATGCATGTTGACTTGATGGTTGTATGTTCAATGCTACTGGGATTTCTATGAAATCTCATTCCTCCTATAACATGATATCCTAGGTGCCACTACTGCCAAGGAGAAGGGAAAGGAAATAATCATAGCTTGAGGAAGTTATGAATTATGTATTGTATTATACGGTTTTGAACCTCTATCTTTCAAGCCATGTAAGCATACTCTGATCATGAATACATGATATGATAACCTTTTTGAATGTATATTAATGGTAGAGTAGCTTTATATGTGATTATGGTATGATTATAGTGAAAAACGAAATGCTGTTAGAATTAGTGAAAAAGGGGATAAAAATGGTCTAGATTTGACCAAACTTTGACCAATGAAGACCCTGGTCAATTGGTTGACTTTTTCCCTGAAATTTGGCATGCAAATAGATCTTATTTTTCCCTTTAAAATGAGTGGTAAAGTGCCACAATCGGAGCTCTGTGTAAGAATTTATGCCTTTCCAAAGTTAGGCAAAAATCCTGGAAAATAGAAAAATGACCAAATGAACAGTACTTTTTGAAATTAAAAACGGATGCGTTTCTGATTAAAGTGGAACCTGAGATCATTTTTCCTTGATAGATGATGTTAAGGGCTTCGAGTGAGACTTGGAACGACCTTGTTTCGATTTTTCTAGAATTAGTTATGATTTTCCAAAGTTATGCCAAGTTTAAGGTTACAGTGAATAGTAATGCGGAAAAGAAATTTTCAAATTCAGGTTTTTCAACCCGGTAACCTTAAATTGCGCTTCCGAATATCTTAACTTGGCACAATATAAGGTCGTAAACGTAAGGTGTTACAGTATATGAGGCACTGTCATCGAACAACAGATGCCTTGATACTTTATAATAGAGAAAGAACTTCTGCCCTCCTACAACATGAGATTCAAAAGCTGCCTCATCTAACTTAAGGTATGAATCAAGTGATGGTTATTCCTTTGGTACTGTATTTGAATTAAATATGAGTTATTTATTCATATTATCTAGTATTGGGTAGTAAGAACTGAGTATTGATGCATCATTGTAGGAATTGAGTGTTCCTAGCTTGTTATTTCTATCAATATATGTTTGAGCTATACTTTATATTGCGTGATATAAGGGTTGATAGATTGAAAATTTGATGTTAAAATTGTGTTTTATGGATAGCTATATGAAGTCTGAGGCTGGCTTTGATAGAATTTAAAGCATACTTATACATTATCTGAGGAAAGACAAAGTAAATTGTTTAGGGATTGACTTTTGACTTAAGAAGAAGATTTAGAGAAATCCCCTATGAGGATTAGACAGTATCGGTACCCAGACATAGGGAAGATAGATTCTTGGAGTCATGGACTTATGGTGAGAATTCGATCAAGCCTTGTCACATCCAGTAATATGACATTTAGGAACAGAGATATTCCAAAATATTTAAAGGCCAAAAAGGATAAGAAGAAATAGAAAATTTATGATGGAAAATAATTATTATAATTTTCTAAATCGATTATGAAAAGTTTGACTAATCAAGGAAAATTGGTAAAGAATAATTATGAAAAAATATTTCCAAGCCTCAGAAAATTAAGGAAAAATAAGGACAATATTCCCTGAGAATTATATGGGATTATAAAATTGGTTTTAGACCAAATTGCCCTTAGAGAAATTACAAAGCAATTTAAGGGCGATTTAATCTAGTTTAAGGTCCTTTATTTGGAAAATTCTAAATAAATATTGGAAAGGAGAATAAAATCCCAAAAAATTCCTATGATATCCTAAGAAATTATAAGAGATTATGGAATTAAAAGTAGACCCTCAAGAATCCAAGATTTTTCCCAATTCCTCTGAAAAGTGGAAAAATCACTAAAGAGAAGGAAATTAGTTTTCCTTTTTATTTAATTATTGATAAATTAAATTTGAGACAAATAGGGCAATTTGGGAAGATAAAAATAAGGAGAATAATTTAAGGATCTGACAAAAAATAATTGCAGAAGCCAAGGCACTGTAATTATATAAAAGAAATCAAACTTGGAGTAAAAGTGCACCGATAAAGTGAAGACTAGAGTCTTGCACTTTACTTGGCCCACAAGTCACCACTTGTCAAGCTTCTAATAGATGGTAATTAAAGCTTTCCAAGTATCAAGCATTAAGTGGAGAGGATCTTGACTTTGGAATTTAATTACATTATGATTTACTTAATTAAGAGAGAAATTTCAAGACTAAGTAGGAAGGTGACACTTGGTGTAACATCCCAAAATTTAGAACCCTAATAATGGGACTGTGCAAAATGAGATATGATTGATAAGCATAAGGTATGAGTAAAACATGAAAACCCAAAATGGGACGAAACCGACTTTATCGGGTCCCTAGGGGCAAAACGGTAATTTTGGAAAAAGTTTCCAAAAATTACTTAAAAATAGAAAAAAATGGAATTAGAGGTTTTTGAGTCACACATGATGTTTTGGGAGTGAGAATAGCCCAAAATAAATTTTGGTGAAAATTCCCAAAAAATTAATTATTTTTGGGAAAATAGGGAAAAATAAAGGGAAATTAAAGTAATAAAATTATTTTAATTACCTAAGGACTCCAACAATCCAAGGAAAAATATGGATACACTCCCTAGGAATATATATGAATTTATAAAATTGTTTCCAAGTATTCAAAATACAGGAAATACTTTATGGGGAATTTATTTCCGAATTCCTATCGGTAAGGACCCCATTTCGGAGAAAATGTGAAATAAATATCTAGAGGTCTTGAAAAATTCCAAAAACTTCCAGATCACACTCTTGGAATAAATAGGGAATTATCATGAAAAGAAATGGAATTTTTGAAGCCCCTAGCTATTTTTCCTAGTAGAGGGCAAGAAATCGGGTATTGTGTGACCGAATGAATTTTTAAATTACCCTAACTAATTCCATTGCTTCCTAACCAGTTTTTACCATTTAGTTAGCATCCAACAAGGCCCAAATTCGTGCTCACCATGATCAGAACAGCTGGCTTGTGTGCTGGGCAAATTTTCAACCATTGGATCAACTCTCTTGGAAAGTGAGTCAAAGCATGTGTGGCTAGGATTTGTTCTTCATTTTGGCCGACCTTTGCACTTATTTTGGGGCAGAAATAGCTGCCCAAGGGCAGGTTTTTGGGCAGCAAATGAGCTCTATAAATACCCCCACAAGGCACTCAAAATTCGGACAGAATTGGGACAATAGAGGGGAGGTTCTGCACAATTTTCTTCTTGGCTTCCAAACACTCCTCAAATCACCTCCAATCCAAGGTTAATCATCAAGCTTTAATCCAAGACTCCTTGAGGTATGTTTAGGCTTTAATTTGATGCTTTTTCCATGGTCAAACCGTGACTTAATTTGAGGGGGAAGTGCTGTTTCATTTCTGTTGTGCTGGAAGTGCTAGGAAAGGATAGGAAATTGAGTATGAGTTGTGTTGTTGATGTTTGGTGCGGTTTTGAATAGGTTATGGAAGAAATTACCTATGAACTATGACTTTTCAGTTCAGCCAACTCAAGAACTCAAGGGTAGGAATTGTTTCAATAAGTTTTAATGGTCCCAATGGATTTAAAATGTGATGGTATGTAGGATTATGCTAAGGAAGTGTGTTCAAATTCATTGGAATCAAACATGAAAATTTATGAACCTAATAGGAAGTGTTCAGCCATCTTGAATATATGGAATTATGATTGGATTTTGATGGTTTTGATGCTTCCATTGAACTCCTTGGGCGTTTTTGTGTAGGGTTATATGGAGGAATTGAATTTGGAAGCATTAAAAATCAAAGTTGGAAATTTTGACATTTTTCCTTGGAAAATTCGTTTCTGTTTTGACCAGAACATAAGGAAGGGATTTGATTTTGTAAAATTTGATTTGATATTTGAATTCTACATGAAAAACCATGTAGGAATGGCCAAGGAGGTTTCTTGAATCAAAAGGAAAACAATTAGGCCAAAAATCCCAAGAAAGAAGGGTTTAATGTTTAAGTAATAGGGAATGTGTTTGAATAATTGTGGAATGATTGGCATTGGTGTTGGTTTGATAGGTACCTTGCCAAATCCTCAAGAAAACATCTTGAACTTAAAGGAAATCAAGGACCAAGTACCAAAAGGTAGCATTGAATTACACTTTGATTGTTTTCTTGCTTACATTGATGTGTTAATGTGAATGTGTGCAATGTATGCCATGATGTGACTAAGTTTATTGCAAATGTTGATTGCAATGTTTGAATTATGTTGCCTTGGCATTATGTCCATTGAATATGTGTATGATAGCTTACTTTCCATGGCATAAAAGCATGAACATATGAACAAGATATCTGCACAAAAGCATTGCATGTAGTGTTTGCAGGAATGCATGATAATTGTGATTCTGTGCTACTGGGATTTCTTTGAAATCTCACTCTTATGTTTAACACCACTTAGGAGGGAGTTCAAGCAAGGGAAAAGGCAAAGAAATTGTCCCGGAGACCTAATGAACAATTAATGTACCCTAGTGTAAATTTTTGGAACTTGTTATGTAATATTATGACTTTGGAAATGTTTGTTGCATAATAGCTCCTAAGGGGAGCCAAGCATGTATGTCTATGTTTAAACATGTGAAAGCCTAGTAGAATGTATGTTCAAGCTTGTATTAAGCCTCAAATAATTAAGGATGGGTAAAAGGTTATGAAAGAGTCATTACAAAGGTAATTAGGGGATAACATTTGACTAAAAAGGACCAAACTTGGTGCATAGGAAATAAATAGCAAATGTTCGAATATGGATTTGAAATTTGGCAGACTAATAGATCATATTTTTTTATCTTTAAATCAAGTGGTAGATCATTAAATTTGGAATTTTGTAGAAAGAGTTATGCCCTTTCGAAGTTGGATAAAAATACTGGGAATTTCAGAATTTTCTAAATGAACAGTACATAATTGCGTGGAAACTAGCATTGATCTGTGAGAAATTGATACCTGTGAACATTTTTCCTATGTAGAGCATTCATAAGCTTTGTGTGAGACTTGGAACCACTCTGTTCCGATTTTTCTACATTTAGTTATGATTTTTCAAAGTTGACCTGATTTTTAAGGGTTACATGAATAGTAACCGAAATCAAAATTTTAAATCTTGGTTTTTACCTACTTTGAGCATCGTGTAACGATTCCAAATAGTTCTAAAGGACGTATAATGGGGTTTAAAATGAAGGTGTGACATTTTTGGTATCAGAGCAAAGGTTCTGGACTATCTTTTATATGTATTGTTCGATAAGGTAATGCATTAGGATAATGCATATTTGATTGTGTGTGATGTGTTATGTCGTGAAAGGTGTGCATTGGACTAACCTTGATAGGATATGGCTTGTTGTGAGCATGATTCTCCTGGGGGTACAGTTGATCAGAGAGGACCAGGGGAACCATACCCGGACTGGTATCACCCATATGTTTCTGACCCTGATGACCCGACTCCACCACCCGAATATTATCAGCCTCTCTGGGAGGTAGAGGATATAATTCCCGAGGTAGACTCCAACGGTAGTAAAAGGTTAGAGGATGATGAAGCTGGGAGTGCTATGGGGCTTAAACTTAACCCGGACAAAGCCGGCCCTAGTGGGACGAAGCCACAACCTATCAGAGTAGTGCGCCGTGATCAGATCTTAGAGAAGGACCTGCCTCCGAAGAAGAGGCAACGGTTAGTCACAAAGGAGCTGCACACCTATCAGGCTATTTTTAAGGAGCTCTGTAAGCTGGGGAGGCAGATTGACATCTCCCAGAACCAGTATGGGTACATTTACATGGGCTATTTTTACTACGTACGACTGTTACATAGTGATGTCGCTGACCAGGACAAGGGAGAGATAGATGAGGAGATGTGGGGACAGGCCTTAGTCGACACTTTACCAAGGACCCCTGTTTGGCAGGATCAGATCCAGTTGATTAGTGACCATTCCAAGCAAGACGCCTATGGAAGCTTTGATCAGATCTTGGACGAACTTGAGCTTTTTGTTACTTCTTATTTTCCTTTCTCTCCCCTATCTTGAGTGGATGACTGTATATGTGACTTAGATGATCTATGTTTTGGATGATTATACCTGAAACCTATCTATGTACAAATATGAAGCATAGCTTAGTATAAAATATTTTGATAACCAAGTAATAATCTTATTCCTCTGTTCCTCTTGTAGTAAAAAGTTAAGTAAAATGGTGAGAACCCGAAGAGAAACACAACCAAGGGAGGCAGCAAGGGAACCTCCTATTGACCTGATTCAATTGTTATGGACCGACTGGAGGAACAGCAGAAGGTGATGCAAGAAATTCAGGCAGCCCAAGCCCGCCAAAACCAGGAACGCGATGCTGCCATAACAGCCGCAGTGACAGCAGCTATAGCACAGCTGCAACAGCCCGGGCCAAGCGTGGCCAAGCACCACAGCCAGCTCAACCTCAAGAGCCGGTAGCTGAGCAGATACGACCTGCAGGGGATCCTGATTCACTAAGACAGTGGATCAAACGATTCAGTGCACAGAATCCCCCGAGTTTCACAGGGACATTGAATGTCCAAGTGGCTGAGGACTGGATTACTCGGCTAGAGAAGATTTTTAATGTGCTTGAATGTTCTTATGAGAGAAAAGCTCAGATGGCTATCTACAAACTGGAGGGTGAAGCTAATCGCTGGTGGAAGAACACCGAGATGATCCTCCAGGAGAATGCAACCCCTATTACCTGGGAAGTGTTCAAGGAACACTTTAATTTGAAATACTTCCCACAGTCAGTAAGAGACGAAAAAGAGGTGGAATTTCTGATGATTCAACAAGGTCCTCGAGAGTCCTTCGATGAGTACCTAGACAGGTACATGAGGCTCTCTCATTACTCTAACTACCTCCAACTCCGCAATGATGAGCGGTGGAAAACAGAGAAAATGGTAAGGGGACTAAGGCAGGAGCTGAGGGAGAAGGTAGCTCCACGACAACTTGAAAAGTTCAACCAGGCAGTGGAAGCCTGCCGGATTACTGAAAGTAGCCTGAACCACCAGGCGCTAGTCAGGGCTGCTCCTAGACCAGAAGGACCAGCAACAAGGAGCGGACCAGAGGGGACTTCTTTTGGAGGAAATAGGAAAAGGCGAAAGCCTATCTTTTCCAAGAAGTCTAAATGAGGAGGAGGAGTAAGGTAAGGAGGAAGCAGCACTACACGTCAGACCAAGGAATGTAGCACTTGTGGTAAAAACCACGGAGATCGACCCTGTTTGATGGGTCAAAATGTGTGCTTCCGATGTGGCAAGCCAGGACACTATATAAGGGAGTGCCCCCTTAATGTGGATGGCTCGAGGCCCCAAGCTCAAGGGAGGGTCTTTGCCCTCACAAAGGAAGAGGCTGATAAGTCACCTGAGATGATACAAGGTATGATTCAAGTTAATAATTACCTTGTGCATGCTATCTTTGACTCGGGTGCTAGCCACTCCTTTGTTTCATATGAATGCGTGAAGCGCATAGGCCTTGCTGTTAACACATTATTATATGATCTATGTGTGGCTACTCCTACGGGCACCAAAGTTTATACGTCTGATGTTTGCCTAAATTGTATTGTCCGGTATGGCCACTGTTGCACTACACTTGACCTAATATGTATGCCTTTTCATGAGATTGATGTGATACTTGGTCTGAATTGGCTGTCTACCCATAATATACTCCTTCACTGTAAGAATAAGACTTTGATTTTTCCTCCCCATGAGCTAACCCCTCATACCGAGGTGAAACTGAACTTGATTACGGGAGCCCAAGCTGGAGATTGCCTAAGACATGGCTGTCAGGGGTACGTGGTATTCTTCTCTGTACATATAGAAGTGGAAGAAGGCATATCAGAGATACTCGTGGTATGCGATTTTTTGGAAGTCTTTCCGACAGAAATTAGCGGGTTACCTCCGGAGCGAGAGGTAGAGTTTGCAATTGACCTAGTACCTGGGGCAGGGCCAATTTCCAAAGCCCCATATCGTATGGCTCCAAATGAAATGGCAGAGTTAAAGAAGCAATTAGAGGAACTATTAGAAAAGAATTTTATCCGGCCCAGTGTGTCACCATGGGGAGCACCCGTCTTATTCGTTCGTAAGAAGGACGGTAGCCTAAGGTTATGCATTGATTACCGGGAGCTCAACAAAGTGACGATTAAAAACAAGTACCCACTACCTAGAATAGACGATTTGCTAGACCAATTAGCTGGTGCCACAGTGTTCTCCAAGATTGACTTGAGATCAGGTTACCACCAACTGAGGATTAAAGCAGAGGACATTCCGAAGACCGCTTTTCAAACACGGTATGGGCACTACGAGTTCTTGGTAATGCCCTTTGGACTAACGAATGCCCTGCGATTTTCATGAATTACATGAACAGGATCTTTCAGCCATATTTAGATCAGTTTGTGGTGGTTTTCATTGATGATATCTTAGTATATTCCAAGTCACCAGCGGAGCACGAACAGCATTTACGGATTGTTCTAAGTATTTTAAAGGAGAAACGGCTATATGCCAAACTCAGCAAGTGCGAGTTTTTGCTGAATGAAGTAAAGTTCTTGGGTCATGTGATTACCCAAGATGGAGTAGCAGTAGATCCCAGTAAGGTGGAAGCAGTTTTGAGTTGGGAGCAACCAAAAACAGTAACAGAAATACGAAGCTTTCTGGGATTGGCAGGTTACTATAGAAGATTTATTAAAGATTTTTCGAGAATTGCACAGCCCCTAACTAAACTTACACGTAAGAACTAGCAATTCGTGTGGGATGATAAATGTGAGGCTAGCTTCCAAGAGCTGAAACGGAGGTTGACCTTGACCCCTGTGCTAATAATTCCCGATCCAACCCTACCGTATGTTGTATATACTGATGCTAGCAAGCAAGGATTGGGGTGTGTATTAATGCAACAAGGACGAGTAGTCGCCTATGCCTCACGACAGTTAAAGTCTCATGAAGAGAATTATCCTACTCACGACTTAGAATTAGCTGCAATAGTTTATGCCTTAAAAATCTGGAGGCATTATCTATATGGGGCAACCCTTGAACTATATTGTGACCACAAAAGTCTTAAGTACCTGCAAGATCAAAAAGAAGTAAACATGAGACAACGGCGATGGATGGAGTTGCTCAAGGATTATGACTACCAGATAAAATACCATCCGGGCAAGGCTAATGTGGTAGCTGACGCCTTAAGCCGAAAGGTAGTACAAGTAGCATTCCTAATGATTCAGGAATGGAAACTCATCGAAGATGTGAGAGATTGGGAACCTTTGTCCCATATGAAACTAATGACTTAGAAAGTAGAGGTGATGAGAGCAGGAGCCCAGCTGATAGAACAAATCAAAGAGGCCTAGAAAAATGATCCGGTAGCTGATACACTTCGGATTAAGCTAACAAAAGCTGAGGATGATCCGATCAAGGCGTCACCAGATGGAATATTGAAGTATAAGGAACGGGTATATGTTCTGGAGTCCATCAGGCAACAACTATTGGAGGAAGCACATAAGAGCAAATATACGATACATCCGGGAATGACGAAGATGTACCAAGACCTCCGACGTATATTTTGGTGGCCTGGCATGAAGAAGGACATAACAAAGTATGTATCTAAATGCCTCACTTGCCAGAAGGTCAAAACGGAGCATCAGAGACCATCAGGGCTTTTACATCCTCTAAATATTCCAGAATGGAAATGGGATAGTATCTCGATGGATTTTATCATGGGGTTACCCCATACCTCATCTGGATATGACGCGATATGGGTGATTATTGATCGATTAACGAAGTCTGCCCATTTTCTGGCAATGAAGAAAGACTACCAACCAGAAAAACTTGCCAAGTTATATATAAAAGAAATTGTGAGATTACATGGAGTGCCAGAGTCGATTGTATTTGACCAAGATCCTCAGTTTCTATCCCGATTCTGGAAGGCACTGCAGCAAGCAATGAGCACCAAGCTGAGTTTCAGTATAGCGTATCACCCACAGACAAACGGTCAAACAGAGCGAACCATACAGACACCGGAAGATATGTTGAGAGCCTGTGTATTGGATTTCAAAGGTAACCGGGATGACTATCTGCCATTAGTAGAATTTGCTTATAATAACAGTTATCACTCCAGTATACAAATGGCTCTGTATGAAGCTTTGTATGGTCGCAAGTGTAGATCCCCACTGTGTTGGACAGAATTAGGGGAGCAAAAGCTATATGGGCCAGACCTAGACGAGCAAACAACTGAAAGGATAAGGTCGATTAGACAGAAACTGCTCACGGCCCAAAGCAGACAAAAAAGTTATGCGGACGTTCGGCAAAAGCCTTTGACCATCGATATAGGAGACCATGTGTTCTTGAAAGTGTCTCCGACAACGGGAGTAGGAAGGTCTTTGAAATTGAAGAAATTGTCACCAAAATACATCGGACCTTTCCAGATTCTATCGAAAGTAGGACCGGTGGCATATAAATTAGCCCTACCCCCAAGTCTTAGTCAGATACATGATGTCTTCCATGTATCCCAGTTAAAGAATTATCAGCCAGATCCCTCTCATGTTTTAGAATATGAAGATATCACACTGCGAGATGACCTAACTTGGGAGATCAAACCAGTAAAGATCTTTGATCGTCAAGTAAAACAGCTGCGGTGAAAATCTATCCCAATGGTTAAAGTCATCTGGGAGAATCTGGCACAAGAAGAAGCAACATGGGAGAGGGAAGACGACATGAAAGATAATTATCCCGAGCTCTTGAAATAAGGTACATTTTAAATTTCGAGGACGAAATTTATTTTAAGGGGAAGGGAAATGTAACATCCCAAAATTTAGAACCCTAATAATGAGAGTGTGCAAAATGAGATATGATTGATAAGCATAAGGTATGAGTAAAACATGAAAACCCAAAATGGGACGAAACCGACTTTATCGGGTCCCTAGGGGCAAAACGGTAATTTTAGAAAAAGTTTCCAAAAATTACTTAAAAATAGAAAAAATGGAAATAGAGGTTTTTGAGTCACACATGATGTTTTGGGAGTGAGAATAGCCCAAAATAAATTTTGGTGAAAATTCCCAAAAAATTAATTATTTTTGGGAAAATAGGGAAAAATAAAGGGAAATTAAAGTAATAAAATTATTTTAATTACCTAAGGACTCCAAAAATCCAAGGAAAAATATGGATACACTCCCTAGGAATATATATGAATTTATAAAATTGTTTCCAAGCATTGAAAATACAGGAAATACTTTATGGGGAATTTATTTCCAATTCCTATCGGTAAGGACCCGATTTCGGAGAAAATGTGAAATAAATATCTAGAGGTCTTGAAAAATTCCCAAAACTTCCAGATCACACTCTTGGAATAAATAGGAATTATCATGAAAAGAAATGGAATTTTTGAAGCCCCTAGCTATTTTTCCTAGTAGAGGGCAAGAAATCGGGTATTGTGACCGAATGAATTTTTAAATTACCCTAACTAATTCCATTGCTTCCTAACCAGTTTTTACCATTTAGTTAGCATCCAACAAGGCCCAAATTCGTGCTCACCATGATCAGAACAGCTGGCTTGTGTGCTGGGCAAATTTTCAACCATTGGATCAACTCTCTTGGAAAGTGAGTCAAAGCATGTGTGGCTAGGATTTGTTCTTCATTTTGGCCGACCTTTGCACTTATTTTGGGGCAGAAATAGCTGCCCAAGGGCAGGTTTTTGGGCAGCAAATGAGCTCTATAAATACCCCCACAAGGCACTCAAAATTCGGACAAAATTGGGACAATAGAGGGGAGGTTCTGCACAATTTTCTTCTTGGCTTCCAAACACTCCTCAAATCACCTCCAATCCAAGGTTAATCATCAAGCTTTAATCCAAGACTCCTTGAGGTATGTTTAGGCTTTAATTTGATGCTTTTTCCATGGTCAAACCGTGACTTAATTTGAGGGGGAAGTGCTGTTTCATTTCTGTTGTGCTGGAAGTGCTAGGAAAGGATAGGAAATTGAGTATGAGTTGTGTTGTTGATGTTTGGTGCGGTTTTGAATGGGTTATGGAAGAAATTACCCTATGAACTATGACTTTTCAGTTCAGCCAACTCAAGAACTCAAGGGTAGGAATTGTTTCAATAAGTTTTAATGGTCCCAATGGATTTAAAATGTGATGGTATGTAGGATTATGCTAAGGAAGTGTGTTCAAATTCATTGGAATCAAATATGAAAATTTATGAACCTAAGAGGAAGTGTTCAGCCATCTTGAATATATGGAATTATGATTGGATTTTGATGGTTTTGATGCTTCCATTGAACTCCTTTGGCGTTTTTGTGTAGGGTTATATGGAGGAATTGAATTTGGAAGCATTAAAAATCAAAGTTGGAAATTTTGACATTTTTCCTTGGAAAATTCGTTTCTGTTTTGACCAGAACTTAAGGAAGGGATTTGATTTTGTAAAATTTGATTTGATATTTGAATTCTACATGAAAAACCATGTAGGAATGGCCAAGGAGGTTTCTTGAATCAAAAGGAAAACAATTAGGCCAAAAATCCCAAGAAAGAAGGGTTTAATGTTTAAGTAATAGGGAATGTGTTTGAATAATTGTGGAATGATTGGCATTGGTGTTGGTTTGATAGGTACCTTGCCAAATCCTCAAGAAAACATCTTGAACTTAAAGGAAATCAAGGACCAAGTACCAAAAGGTAGCATTGAATTACACTTTGATTGTTTTCTTGCTTACATTGATGTGTTAATGTGAATGTGTGCAATGTATGCCGTGATGTGACTAAGTTTATTGCAAATGTTGATTGCAATGTTTGAATTATGTTGCCTTGGCATTATGTCCATTGAATATGTGTATGATAGCTTACTTTCCATGGCATAAAAGCATGAACATATGAACTAGATATCTGCACAAAAGCATTGCATGTAGTGTTTGCAGGAATGCATGATAATTGTGATTCTGTGCTACTGGGATTTCTTTGAAATCTCACTCTTATGTTTAACACCACTTAGGAGGGAGTTCAAGCAAGGGAAAAGGCAAAGAAATTGTCCCAGAGACCTAATGAACAATTAATGTACCCTAGTGTAAATTTTTGGAACTTGTTATGTAATATTATGACTTTGGAAATGTTTGTTGGATAATAGCTCCTAAGGGGAGCCAAGCATGTATGTCTATGTTTAAACATGTGAAAGCCTAGTAGAATGTATGTTCAAGCTTGTATTAAGCCTCAAATAATTAAGGATGGGTAAAAGGTTATGAAAGAGTCATTACAAAGGTAATTAGGGGATAACATTTGACTAAAAAGGACCAAACTTGGTGCATATGAAATAAATAGCAAATGTTCGAATATGGATTTGAAATTTGGCAGACTAATAGATCATATTTTTTAGCTTTAAATCAAGTGGTAGATAATTAAATTTGGAATTTTGTAGAAAGAGTTATGCCCTTTCGAAGTTGGATAAAAATACTGGGAATTTCAAAATTTTCCAAATGAACAGTACATAATTGTGTGGAAACTTGCATTGATCTGTGAGAAATTGATACCTGTGAATATTTTTCCTATGTAGAGCATTTCATAAGCTTCGTGTGAGACTTGGAACCACTCTGTTCTGATTTTTTTACATTTAGTTATGATTTTTCAAAGTTGACCTGATTTTTAAGGGTTACATGAATAGTAACCGAAATCAAAATTTTAAATCTTGGTTTTTACCTACTTTGAGCATCGTGTAATGATTCCAAATAGTTCTAAAAGACGTATAATGGGGTTTAAAATAAAGGTGTGACACTTGGCAATTCATTTATGATGGTGGTTGGGATATTTTGTTGCATTAATTGAGCTCTTCCTCCCCCTAAAATCTGATTAGTGTTTCGGCCAAGGCAAGAAGGGAGGAAAAAAGAGAGAGCTTGACATAGAAATCAAGAGAAAGGGAGCAACTTTGATCAGCCAACTAAGATCCAAGGTTAGTTTTTGATTCTAAGATGTTCCTTGCCTTGTTTGCTTGAGTTGTATGGTTAGAATTTCTGGTTCTCCCCTTTTTCTTGAGCTAGCCGAAATGTTTATTAAGTAGGGAAGGGAGTTTCTGTCACATCTAGTAATATGATATTTAGGAATAAGGATATTCTGAAATAATTAAGGATAAAAAATGACAAGAAGAAATAGAAGAATTTTGGTGGAAAATAATTATTAAAATTTTCCAAGCCAATTATGAAAAGTTTAACTAACTAAGGAAAATTGGTTAAGAATAATTATGAAAAATATTCCCAAGCCTCAGGAAATTAAGAAAAAAATAAGGACAAATATTCCTTGAGAATTATATGGGATTATAAAATTGATTTTATGACCAAATTGCTCGTAAAGAAATTACAAAGCAATTTAAGGGCGATTTAAGCTAGTTTAAGGCCTTTTATTTGGAAAATTCCAAATAAATATTTGGAAGGAGAATAAAATCCCAAGAAAATTCCTATGATATCCCAAGGAATTATAAGAGATTATAGAATTAAAAGAAGACCCTCAAGTATCCAAGATTTTTCCTAATTCCTCTGAAAAATAGAAAAATCACTAAAGAGAAGGAAATTAGTTTTCTTTTTATTTAATTATTGGGAAATTAAATTTGAGACAAAGAGGGCAATTCGGGAAGATAAAAATGAGAAGAATAATTTATGGATCTAACAAAAAATAATTACAGAGGCCAGAGCACTGTAATTATAGAAAAGAAGTTAAATCCGGAGTAAAAGTGCACCGGTAAAGTTAAAACTAGAGTCTTGCACTTTACTTGGCCCACAAGTTGCCACTTGTCAAGCCTTTAATGGATGGTAATTAAAGCTTTCCAAGTGTCAAGCCTCAAGTGGAGGAGAGTTTGACTTTTGGAAATTAATTACAATTGGAATTAAGTGATTAAGAGGGAAATTTCAAGAAAGAGTAGGCTTTTGACACTTGGCCTCTCATTAATGCTAGTAGGTGAGATATTTTGTGCACATTAAATGAGTAATCCTCCCCCTAAATCATATGCTAATTTCGTCCATGAGCAAACTAAGAGGGAAAAGAGAGAGTTCAAGGAGAAATCAAGAGAAAGGCACCAACTTTGATCTTCCAACTAAGATGCAAGCTTGGTAAGTTGTTTTAAGATGATTCCTTACTTGTTGACTTGATTGTATGGTTGGAAAAATCACTTCTTGTGCCTTCTTGTTGATGGCTGAAATGGGTATAGTGTAGGGAAGGAGGTTTTGATGTTAAACACAGTTAGGATACTATGAATCAAGGTGGTTACAAGTGGTTGTAGGTTGTTTTTGAAGTGCTTTCTTTGATATCTCTCTTAAAGTTCATTTCGGCCAAAGCAAGATCTGGACCCTAGGATGTATTTTTCAAAGTTTTGAGGCTTTCATTATGTTCAAAATGGGAAATAGTGTAGGATAAACCTAAAGAACAAGTGTTGGAAGCCATAAAATCAAAGTTGCAATTTTGGGATTTTCAACCCTAATGGTTCAGCCAAGCTGAAACTGGAAGAGGAAGTTTTATTTTATTAAATCCAAGTAGATATTTGGAATCTGCATGAAAAATTATGTAGGAATGAGTCAAGAGTGAATTTTCAGGGTTAAAGGAAATAAACTCTAAAATTTAAAGAACAAAGGTAGAAGATTTAAGGGACAAAGGTTGTCCTTGAGTTATGTTATTGATTCTTATGAGGAATGGTTGATGATTCTTCCCGCCCTTTTTGGGATTGCCATGTTAGGATTTGGCATTTGTGGAAGCAAGAAAGGAGAAGAAGAAAATCAATGAGCATTGGATTAAGGTAGTAAGATTTCATTGACCTTAATGTTGATTGTTGCATTGATTGCTATGCAATTTCATGTGCTATTATGTGGTTGAGCTAAATGATGACGACGATGATGATGATTGTGTAGCTATACTCCTTGCTTTATGTGCCTTGGCTATTGCATGTTAGAGTGTTACATGTATGAGGTAAAGTAGTTCTCTATTAATAGCAAAAGGTTGGAATGCTTGTAATTGATGCATGTTAATGTTTTGGTTGATTGATCTTGCTACTGGGATTTCTTAAAATCTCATCCCCCAAATATAATCTAACATTTTAGGGCCTAAAAATCCCAAGAGCAAGCTGCAGATTGGAGGCTAAATTATGGTGTCACACCATAAAAATTCGTGGACTTTTGGTTATGTATAAATATCAATGGTTGGTGCTATAATCCCTAAGCAGGACGTCAGTTTAGAGCCACGTTTTATTAAGTTACTGAATGAATTCCTGCACGAAATTTAGCATGCTTATAGTTGATATTGTGAGCTTCAAATTTATAGGCAGCACATTAAAAATGGCTAACTACATGATTTTTAATGATTTTTCAAAATTAAGGTTCAAAATCTGGAAAAAGGACTTTTGCCAAATGGACAGAGGTGAATTTCACAAAAGCCTGATTTTTTTCCAATAGAATTATTTCATAATATTATTTTTCCTTGAAAGATCATTCAAATATCTTTTTATGGAATTTTAAACCACTCCATTTCGATTTTTCTACATTAAATTATGAATTGTTTAACTTGGACCAGAAAACTGGATTTTTACCCGATGAACAGTAAAATTATGAAAATCAGCATTTTTCATAAACTTTTAAGTCCAAGACCATCCAATGTGGTCTAAAATGGTTTTGATTAAACCCTAAGTGGATCCGATAGTAAGGTGTGACATTTTTGGTATCAAAATGGAGGTTCTGGCATAGGATAGAATGCTCTGCTTAGTTAATATGTCAGTTAAAAGGAAAATTGACATATTGTTGCAGGAGTTGTGATGGAAAACATAATGGATTGGGATGCTAGATCGGAGAAGTCAGTTAATGATGGGGATACTAACATAATTGATCTCACAACAGAGGATCCGATGGGATGGACTATGGGGACTGCTAGCCCAGGATACCCAACAAAGGAGTCTAACAATTATCCAGAGCATGGGACTAACCTTTTAGGGGTTACTATTGAGGATTTAATGAACCTTCCTAGACCCAATAACTCGGTGGATCCCACAGTTGATATGTATTAGGAACCAGTGGACCCTAGTTGTGACAATCAGTCTCGTAGACAGCTTGTTACCCCAGGTGCACACCCCAGCAACATCCCTGGATCTAGTACCAGGCCAGGGATACCCCCGACACCCACAGGACCTATCCATGTTCCAACTGAGCCTAAGATCCGTAGTCAGGATCAGTTGAGAGAGAAGTTAGAATTCTTGGGTCGACATATCAGGAAAGATGAGGATGAGTAAGACCCGAACATCTACCTAGAATACCTCTAGCGAGTAAAGGTGTTATATCAGACTCAAGGATTGGGTAACCCTTATCTAGACACCAAGGACTGGATCTTTATGATGACGGACATGCTTCCATATTTACCCTTCTGGGTATATGAGGTCTGTCACATGAATTAGATAGTGGATTTATGTGTTGAGGATTACATCCAACACCTTTAAAACTTTGTTAAGATTCACTATTTTTAGATAGTCAGATCCTCATAAAATTGATGTAGGACTTTGTTTTGGTATAGCTAACCTGAGTAGGTTAGCCTGGTATGTTTGATGGCTATGTATGTTAAACTATATTGCTGTAACTGATGACTGATGCTTGAATGATAAATTATGAATGCATATGTTGCTAAATGAAATCCAAGCATGATGTTTATTTCTTGCTTCTCGAATATGCTATCCATTTAGTTAGCGTATTAGTTAGAACTGATCAAACGCTTTGCCAGAGAGACCCTCAGGACACGATGTAAAGATCCCTCCCGATCTGCTACGATTAATTTTAGATCGCTTAGAATAGCAATAAAAGGCTATTGGAGGGTTGAGGACGGCACAAGCTAGCCAGGAATAAGAAAGAGATGCTGTCATAGTAGTAGTGGTAGCAGTGGCAGTGGCTAACCTCGATAGGAGGCAGCCAGAGGAAGAAACCTCAACAGCGCAAGCAACAGAACAATTACCTAGACCGGCAATGCCAACAGTAGACCCTGACAGCATCCAGTAGTAGATGACTTGCTTTTGCAAGCACAATCTGCCATCTTTCGATGGAGTGATTGACGTCCAAGTAGTAGAGAATTGGATTTATTGCTTGGAAAAGATTTTCAAAGTTCTGGACTGTTTGACTAAGCGGAAAGCCCAAATGGCTATTTACCAGCTAGAAAAGGACACTGATCATTAGTAGGAAGAATATCAAGATTCTTCTGGATACTCAGAACATAAGAGTAACATGGGAAGTGTTCCTAGAGCAGTTTTACAAAAAGTATTTCTGAGGTCAGTCAGGGATGAAAAGAAAAGCAGAATTCCTAACCCTGAAGTAGAAGGATAACGAGCCATTTGATGAGTACTTAGCTAAATTTAGACATTCTTCTCACTACTTCAGTTACCAGCATGATCGAGATGATGAAAGGTAGATGACCAAAAAGACGGTCAAAGGACTAAAGCAGTCCTTAAGGGAGATGATTGCTCCCCGACAGTTCGAGTACTTTCACAAGGCAATTGATGTAACACCTCATGTTTAAATCAATTAACTTTCCTTGCGGAAGCATTTGGAATCACTTTTGAAGGCTACAATTGATGAAAAATCAAGTTTGAAAATTTTCATTTACGGGTTACTATTCATTGTCACCTTAAAATGTGACAAACTTCAAAATTCATAACTAATTGTAGAAAAATTGAAATTGAGTGATTCCAAGTTCTACAGAAAGCTCTTTGGATAAAATTTTGAGGAAAAATAGTTTCTGAACTGATTGCCTTGAAATTCGAGCACAATTTCCTTTGAAAAAGTTACTGTTCATTTGGTCAGTTTCGGGTTTTACTGTATTTTTGCCTAATTTTGGAAACGCATAAATTTCTGCTCGGTTATCAGAATGGGGCAAACTACCCCTCATTTTAAAGAGAAACATCAGATCTCTTTGCTTGCCAAATCTTATGACCTAACTCACTCGTTTGATAGGTCAAAATGGAGCTACAAACTCACTGCTCCAGGACTTACGTTTTATCCCTTAACATCTCTTTAATTCTTTTTATTTCTTTGGCATACATAACATGGCCTTACTCTTTCCCGTTCATGCTCATACACTTTCATTCATACCATAAATATTATAATTAAATACATGGCATCATTGGCATCCATAACATAGTTCACAAAATAGTAGAATTATACATTTATCAACAGTCTCATCCATTAACAAGAATAATTCTCCGCTTACTTCTCCTTGCTTCTCATGCCATTATTGCCCATCATTGATTGACCTAAATGGTTGGTTAGGGAGGGGTGAGATTCGGGGAATCTCAGTAGCAAACACTACCCATAAGCATGCAAGACATAATGCACATGCATGACATGTTATAACATTAACACATGAATGCCATGGAAAGTAAGCTAAAGCATTTCATGCTTCCATAACATATTGCCAAGGCAAAACATAACATAAACTTGCAAAGATAACTTTGCAAACATTTCATCATAGCTTAGTCACATCATGGCAACACAATCACATCATGCAAGCATACATATCAAGCACACAGTATAGGTAAGTTCACTACCTTGTAACATGGCTTTCCCCTTGCTTTTCCTTTGATTCCCTTGTCTTTCCAACCATGTGGACATTCGTCAACATCACCAAACATCTTCTTGGATGTTCCAAAGGTCCTAAACATAGTCACATTGATCATACAATCCATTAGGACCACTAGATTACATAAAGTTCAAGACTAGCTTTCTTGAACCTCAACCCTTTCTCTTAGTCTTAGGGTTTTCTTTCCAACTTTTCTAACATAAATCTTCTCATTTCCCATCCTTAAGATCCATTTCTTGTCAATTAGGACCACTTTAGATGGCCTTAGATTCAAGAATACCAAATCTGGAAATTTTGCTTCGCGGGTACTGTTCACGCAGAATTTCCAGAATTTTTGCTCAACTTTGAAAATTCATAATTAAATCTAGAAAAATCCAAATTGAGTGCTTCCAAGTCTCACTGGAAGATCCTTAAGTTAAATTTAAGGGTAAAATAGTTTTAGGAACCAATTCTACGCCGAACAGTACCAGAACTGTACGGAACTCGAAACTCTTCCAAAAGTTCAACACTGTTTCCAGATTTCAAACCCTAATTTTGAAAAATCACCATAAATCGTACACATATCCAAATGAAGTGTTCTACCTATGAATTTAAATCTCACAGAGTGTACTTTAAGCATGCAAAATTTCAGAATCAGATACCCACAGTAACTAATCCGAAACAGGCAAAAAATCAGGTGCTATAACCATCACATACCTTGTTTTAGAGTTTGATCTGGCTTGGAACCACTTGGCCTTTCTTTCTCCCTCTTCTTTCTCTCTCTAGAAACCATTTTGCAAGAGCTTCCCCATGGATTCCTTATGCTTGGACAAAATGGTAGGGAGGGGAGGGGGTATTTATAGAAAAGCAGACTGAATCTGGACCGTTGATCTTAAAAATACGTGGCTCGATCTGGATCGTCCATTTTCTCTTTTGATCTTACGGTGACAAGTGTCCTATGACATCATGCTTACCTCATCATGATGACATCATGCTTACATCATCAAGCCACATGTCTTTAATTCAACCGCACATGTGTCTTGCATCCGACCGTACATGTGCCTCCCATCTAGCCGTACACGTAATATTTTCTTTTTCTTATCTAACTGTACACTTGTCACTTTCATGTCCTTTCATCATTTCTGGCATTAAAATAGGGAGAAAATAAATGAAAATTCGTGCAAAAATATTTTCTTAATTATTTCTCCACCTATCAAGCCAATCTTGTACCGTAACGGATATTTTTCGGGTCCTGACTTACCCTGTACCGTTGGGACAACTTCTTCTTAAAATTCTGGCCAATAAAAGATACATATATGGTGCCATCTCAGAGGAGCATAGATGAAAATAATTAGCTCTACTACAGGCTACTTAACCTTACTGAGTCATGCAGTAGAGATTTCACTATAACGGGTAGACAAAAGACTGTCTAAAATATTCCCATACTGCGTTCTGATTTTTATGCTGTCCATAAATATCTTCTGGTGACTCAGCATGATGACTCGTAGGTGTCATGATTACGCTTGATGACTCAGCATGCTAACTCAGCATCGTCATGATGGCTCTTAGATATTTTCTTTGGTTTTGTCTCCTATTTAGGGGACAAAATTATTTAATATTTGACTGGAGCATTTTATTCAATCCAGAGCTCCAAAAATTCATCCAAAAATATCATAAAATTCCTCATATTCTACAAAAAATCTGTGAATTTTCTCAGGTCATAACTCAACCTGTAGCCCCACTTAAAAATCATTCTTTAAAATGTCTTTTTTCGGCACAACTGGCTTTTAAGTATTCTTAAAGCCATTTTGCTGGTCTTCTGGAGATGAGACTAATTTTATAATTTTCTATAGTTTCTTAGATCATACATCCCCATTTTATCATAATTTTCTGAGGTTTCCTTATGACTCAAACAATTAAATCTACCTCTACATCTCAAATTGAGCCATAAACTTATAAATTCCTTTTAAGTTACCTCAGGGGTATTTTCGTCATCTCTCTTCACAAAAGAGTCTTAGAATATTATTTTCCATTTTCTGGATTTTCTTAGAATTTTCTAAGTACTTTCCATTTTTACCCCTGATGGCCGTAACTCTCTGAATTTACGGTTTTACCCCTGTTTAGGCTCAACCTCATAAAACCATCTCTTTGAGGCTTCTAACTTAACCTTTGGTCTGTATCTAGCCTCTTTTCTCTTTATGGGCCTTTGAGACTTTACCGGAGCCTCTAACCTTGATTACACTTTAGCCCTTTAAAAACTTTCACTTTGCAGTTTAGTCCCTAAAACTGCTTTAACTTCCTTTCTCATCTTTAAGACCTCTACTAAAAAGGGGTCTAGTAGCCTATCTCATTCATGCTATTTCTGATACTTCTAGGCCTAAAAATCGGGATGTTACAATTCTCCCCCTCTTAAAAGAATTTCGTCCTCGAAATTCCGAGTCAACCTCTATTCTTACCCTTAATGAGAGGTTAACTAAGGAGAATATCCCCACTTATACTTAATTTAACCTCTTCAACTTTCCATTATACTCATTTCCAGGTTTCAACCCTGGACTTCATACTTACATAACTTGTCGTTCTATACTTTTCTGTTATTTACATGAGCATGGCCTTTGCTTTTAAGCATTTTGTCACCACTGCTCATCTTCTTCCTCTCCTTTAGGCTCATTCTTTCATAATAATACCATGACAGTGTGCCTGTCTTCATGGTATTTTACTACACCATGGCATTTTGGGTTCTCTTAATACAACCTTTATCTATTCTTTGCTGTATACCCTGCCATTTCTCTTTACTTTAAGGGCATATCTCCTTTCTTTCCTTCATTGACTAGAACAGAATTGAGCTCAGTCTAATCAACAATAAAGGTGTCTAGAACAAGTCAAGGGTACTCTCTCTGTATTAGTCCACCGCTGAAGGAGATTTCACTATCTTAAACTCATCTCTGGTCATCATCTTCCCAAAGAGGTACTGTACTCTTACCCTTATGGCTCAGACATTTTCTTTTAGGCTTGGTCTTTCACGACCTTGGGAGCTACTGCTCTCTACCATAAGCCTCTTCAGGATCCATCATGACCCTAGAATACTATCATCAATCTGAGCCATCTTAGGATCTCTAGGAGACTCTAGACCATAGAGTTGAGTAATAAAATAAGTCACCTCCACTCAGCTAGTAACTTGACAGATTATTCCCAAGACTGATCACAGATATCAATATTGTCTTCTTAGGCCTTACTCAATCCTTTCTGTCAACTCCTTGAATTCTTAGCCTTTCCATATTTCTTTAGCCCTTAGTTTTAGCTTCCTTAGGCCACTTTCCTTTCTTTGTGCTTTTCGAATTCTTAGGCACTGGCTCATCTCTAGAGCTCATTAACTTGCCATTGTATCAATGCCAGCCTGCCTTGTCTTAGGATTCTGTAGTCCTTTCTGTCTCTTAACAATTTGGACAGCTTCGGGAGAGGACTTATATCATCACATTCTCATTATCCTTCAGTATCTCATAGTACCCTGTTAAGCTCAAAGAGCATCTGTTTTGCATATCACGCTTCTATTGTCTTAACCAGTTTCACTCTCTCTCTCTGGGGTAAGGTCCATCCTGTGCCTTGCCTCGGCTGCTTCTACTTTTCTTGTGGGAGGACAGATTGCTTTAATTGGAGCATCGTCAACTCAACCACTTACTTTGTGTTTCATTCCTTCAGAGGATAGCTTACTCTTACTAGAGCAGCGTCACTCTGATTTGGAGAACCATTCCCCAATCTTAGAGAGGTACTTCATGGTCAAGACTTCACTTATATGCAATCTCTTCTAGGGTACACTCCTCGAATACCATATCCCTATTAAAGGGAGCCTCTCCACTAGATTATTCAATCGTGTAGGCAATGGCATCTATCTATAGGAATCTCATCTCTTAGATTCCTTAATGGCCTAAGTACCATGGTTGCACACTCTCAGATGCCTTAGGGACATAAAAGAATATTGTTTAGTCCCTAACATTATCATGTATCTAAGCATCATCGAGCTCTAGGTATTACTAGGAACTTGCTTATCTCTCTTTGTTCATTAGTTCCCAATGCAACCATCCACTATCATGTTCTTATTCATTTCCTTTCATCTCTAACCTCAAGAGGGATCTTGCCTCACTTTACTCTTTCTAACTTTCTTTACCTCTTGACCAATTATTCTTATGGTCAGGTATTGATCACCATATTCTCATCACATTACACAGTGAATATTTAATCACTTTGCTGTGTGGTATCAGGTCTGGCACCTAGGTCATCATTGACCCTTCATTCATTATCATCTAATCTCTGTCCCTCTTGGTTCACTATCCCTTAGGGATTTCTACCTCTATTCAGGATTTGAACAAACCTCAAACATCTCATCCTATTACCTTGCCTCTATTGAGGTCACATCGATTACTTAAGGTACAGGTTGACATTCAGTTCCCTTACTAGGGCATTGACTTATACCTCTGACTGGCTTACTGTACCCTTAACCATTCATTTCTATGGTCATATGCTAATCATAAACTGACCATATTACACAGCAGGCATTGATCATTAAAACATCTCGGTGTATGACATTCCAGTCAGGCACCTTTAACCAATCACCCGAGGCTAGGTTGTCACCCTGCTTCCTTATTTGGGTCTAGACTCCTATTCTTTACTGGCTTACCATACTCTTAGTCATTACCCTCTGGAGACGTCTTTCAACTTTAACTCATTCCTTGGTCAAGCTCTCTCAGCTCAACCATTCCTCTCCTGAGGGGGAGTTCTTAGCAACGACTACCTATTTCTTGGGTTACTCTCTATCATTTCTTACTTCTCTTCTATGTCTATTTCTTTCAAGAAAACACCTAAGCTTTCTGTAATCCAAATGACCAAATAAATTTATTAATGAAAAGGTAAATTATTTTCCTCAAAATTCAGAGCATAAAAATTTTAAATTTTAAATTTGTTCTGGTTGCCAGAACCATTTGCTCTGATACCAAAAATGTAACACCTCATGTTTAAATCAATTAACTTTCCTTGCGGAAGCATTGGAATCACTTTTGAAGGCTACAATTGATGAAAAATCAAGTTTGAAAATTTTCATTTACGGGTTACTATTCATTGTCACCTTAAAATGTGACAAACTTCGAAAATTCATAAATAATTGTAAAAAAATTGAAATTGAGTGATTCTAAGTTCTACATAAAGCTCTTTGGATAAAATTTTAAGGAAAAATAGTTTCTGAACTGATTGCCTTGAAATTCGAGCACAATTTCCTTTGAAAAAGTTACTGTTCATTTGGTCATTTTCGGATTTTACTGTATTTTTGTCTAACTTTGGAAAGGCATAACTTTCTACTCATTATCGGAATGGGGCAAACTACCCTCATTTTAAAGAGAAACATCAGATCTCTTTGTTTGCCAAATCTTATGACCTAACTCACTCGTTTGATAGGTCAAACTGGAGCTACAAACTCATTGCTCCAGGACTTACGTTTTATCCCTTAACATCTCTTTAATTCTTTTTATTTCTTTGGCATATATAACATGGCCTTACTCTTTCCCGTTCATACTCATACACTTTCATTCATGCCATAAATATTATAATTAAATACATGGTATCATTGGCATCCATAACATAGTTCACAAAATAGTAGAATTATACATTTATCAACAGTCTCATCCATTAACAAGAATAATTCTCCGCTTACTTCTCCTTGCTTCTCATGCCATTATTGCCCATCATTGATTGACCTAAATGGTTGGTTAGGGAGGGGTGAGATTCGGGGGAATCTCAGTAGCAAACACTACCCATAAGCATGCAAGACATAATGCACATGCATGACATGTTATAACATTAACACATGAATGCCATGGAAAGTAAGCTAAAGTATTTCATGCTTCTTAACATATTGCCAAGGCAAAACATAACATAAACTTGCAAAGATAACTTTGCAAACATTTCATCATAGCTTAGTCACATCATGGCAACACAATCACATCATGCAAGCATACATATCAAGCACACAGTATAGGTAAGTTCACTACCTTGTAACATGGCTTTCCCCTTGCTTTTCCTTTGATTCCTTGTCTTTCCAACCATGTGGACATTCGGTCAACATCACCAAACATCTTCTTGGATGTTCCAAAGGTCCTAAACATAGTCACATTGATCATACAATCATTAGGACCACTAGATTACATAAAGTTCAAGACTAGCTTTCTTGAACCTCAACCCTTTCTCTTAGTCTTAGGGTTTTCTTTCCAACTTTTCTAACATAAATCTTCTCATTTTCCATCCTTAAGATCCATTTCTTGTCAATTAGGACCACTTTAGATGGCCTTAGATTCAAGAATACCAAATCTGGAAATTTTGCTTCGCGGGTACTGTTCACGCAGAATTTCCAGAATTTTTGCTCAACTTTGAAAATTCATAATTAAATCTAGAAAAATCCAAATTGAGTGCTTCTAAGTCTCACTGGAAGATCCTTAAGTTAAATTAAGGGTAAAATAGTTTCAGGAACCAATTCTATGCCGAACAGTACCGGAAACTCGAAACTCTTCCAAAAGTTCAACACTGTTTCCAGATTTCAAACCCTAATTTTGAAAAATCACCATAAATCGTACACATATCCAAATGAAGTGTTCTACCTATGGATTTAAAGCTCACAGAGTGTACTTTAAGCATGCAAAATTTCAGAATCAGATACCCACAGTAACTAATCCGAAACAGGCATAAAATCAGGTGCTATAACCATCACATACCTTGTTTAGAGTTTGATCTGGCTTGGAACCACTTGGCCTTTCTTTCTCCCTCTTCTTTCTCTCTCTAGAAACCATTTTACAAGAGCTTCCCTATGGATTCCTTATGCTTGGACGAAATGGTAGGGAGGGGAGGGGGTATTTATAGAAAAGCAGACTGATCTGGACCGTGATCTTAAAAATAC
>NW_021635750.1:0-77468 GCF_004799145.2 Neltuma alba
TGTACCAAGACCTCCGACGTATATTTGGTGGCCTGGCATGAAGAAGGACATAACAAAGTATGTATCTAAATGCCTCACTTGCCAGAAGGTCAAAACGGAGCATCAGAGACCATCAGGGCTTTAATCCTCTAATATTCCAGAATGGAAATGGGATAGTATCTCGATGGATTTTATCATGGGGTTACCCCATACCTCATCTGGATATGACGCGATATGGGTGATTATTGATCGATTAACGAAGTCTGCCCATTTTCTGGCAATGAAGAAAGACTACCAACCAGAAAAACTTGCCAAGTTATATATAAAAAGAAATTGTGAGATTACATGGAGTGCCAGAGTCGATTGTATTTGACCAAGATCCTCAGTTTCTATCCCGATTCTGGAAGGCACTGCAGCAAGCAATGAGCACCAAGCTGAGTTTCAGTATAGCGTATCACCCACAGACAAACGGTCAAACAGAGCGAACCATACAGACACGGAAGATATGTTGAGAGCCTGTGTATTGGATTTCAAAGGTAACCGGGATGACTATCTGCCATAGTAGAATTTGCTTATAATAACAGTTATCACTCCAGTATACAAATGGCTCTGTATGAAGCTTTGTATGGTCGCAAGTGTAGATCCCCACTGTGTTGGACAGAATTAGGGGAGCAAAAGCTATATGGGCCAGACCTAGACGAGCAAACAACTGAAAGGATAAGGTCGATTAGACAGAAACTGCTCACGGCCCAAAGCAGACAAAAAAGTTATGCGGACGTTCGGCAAAAGCCTTTGACCATCGATATAGGAGACCATGTGTTCTTGAAAGTGTCTCCGACAACGGGAGTAGGAAGGTCTTTGAAATTGAAGAAATTGTCACCAAAATACATCGGACCTTTCCAGATTCTATCGAAAGTAGGACCGGTGGCATATAAATTAGCCCTACCCCCAAGTCTTAGTCAGATACATGATGTCTTCCATGTATCCCAGTTAAAGAATTATCAGCCAGATCCCTCTCATGTTTTAGAATATGAAGATATCACACTGCGAGATGACCTAACTTGGGAGATCAAACCAGTAAAGATCTTTGATCGTCAAGTAAAACAGCTGCGGTGAAAATCTATCCCATGGTTAAAGTCATCTGGGAGAATCTGGCACAAGAAGAAGCAACATGGGAGAGGGAAGACGACATGAAAGATAATTATCCCGAGCTCTTGAAATAAGGTACATTTTAAATTTCGAGGACGAAATTTATTTTAAGGGGAAGGGAAATGTAACATCCCAAAATTAGAACCCTAATAATGAGAGTGTGCAAAATGAGATATGATTGATAAGCATAAGGTATGAGTAAAACATGAAAACCCAAAATGGGACGAAACCGACTTTATCGGGTCCCTAGGGGCAAAACGGTAATTTTAGAAAAAGTTTCCAAAAATTACTTAAAAATAGAAAAAATGGAAATAGAGGTTTTTGAGTCACACATGATGTTTTGGGAGTGAGAATAGCCAAAATAAATTTTGGTGAAAATTCCCAAAAAATTAATTATTTTGGGAAAATAGGGAAAAATAAAGGGAAATTAAAGTAATAAAATTATTTTAATTACCTAAGGACTCCAAAAATCCAAGGAAAAATATGGATACACTCCCTAGGAATATATATGAATTTATAAAATTGTTTCCAAGTATTGAAAATACAGGAAATACTTTATGGGGAATTTATTTCCAAATTCCTATCGGTAAGGACCCCATTTCGGAGAAAATGTGAAATAAATATCTAGAGGTCTTGAAAAATTCCCAAAACTTCCAGATCACACTCTTGGAATAAATAGGAAATTATAATGAAAAGAAATGGAATTTTTGAAGCCCCTAGCTATTTTTCCTAGTAGAGGGCAAGAAATCGAGTATTGTGTGACCGAATGAATTTTTAAATTACCCTAACTAATTCCATTGCTTCCTAACCAGTTTTTACCATTTATTTAGCATCCAACAAGGCCCAAATTCGTGCTCACCATGATCAGAACAGCTGGCTTGTATGCTGGGCAAATTTTCAACCATTGGATCAACTCTCTTGGAAAGTGAGTCAAAGCATGTGTGGCTAGGATTTGTTCTTCATTTTGGCCGACCTTTGCACTTATTTGGGGCAGAAATAGCTGCCCAAGGGCAGGTTTTTGGGCAGCAAATGAGCTCTATAAATACCCCCACAAGGCAATCAAAATTCGGACAAATTGGGACAATAGAGGGGAGGCTCTGCACAATTTTCTTCTTGGCTTCCAAACACTCCTCAAATCACCTCCAATCCAAGGTTAATCATCAAGCTTTAATCCAAGACTCCTTGAGGTATGTTTAGGCTTTAATTTGATGCTTTTTCCATGGTCAAACCGTGACTTAATTTGAGGGGGAAGTGCTGTTTCATTCTGTTGTGCTGGAAGTGTTAGGAAAGGATAGGAAATTGAGTATGAGTTGTGTTGTTGATGTTTGGTGCGGTTTTGAATGGGTTATGGAAGAAATTACCCTATGAACTATGACTTTTCAGTTCAGCCAACTCAAGAACTCAAGGGTAGGAATTGTTTCAATAAGTTTTAATGGTCCCAATGGATTTAAAATGTGATGGTATGTAGGATTATGCTAAGGAAGTGTGTTCAAATTCATTGGAATCAAACATGAAAATTTATGAACCTAATAGGAAGTGTTCAGCCATCTTGAATATATGGAATTATGATTAGATTTTGATGGTTTTGATGCTTCCATTGAACTCCTTTGGCGTTTTTGTGTAGGGTTATATGGAGGAATTGAATTTGGAAGCATTAAAAATCAAAGTTGGAAATTTTGACATTTTTCCTTGGAAAATTCGTTTCTGTTTTGACCAGAACATAAGGAAGGGATTGATTTTGTAAAATTTGATTTGATATTTGAATTCTACATGAAAACCATGTAGGAATGGCCAAGGAGGTTTCTTGAATCAAAAGGAAAACAATTAGGCCAAAAATCCCAAGAAAGAAGGGTTTAATGTTTAAGTAATAGGGAATGTGTTTGAATAATTGTGGAATGATTGGCATTGGTGTTGGTTTGATAGGTACCTTGCCAAATCCTCAATAAAACATCTTGAACTTAAAGGAAATCAAGGACCAAGTACCAAAAGGTAGCATTGAATTACACTTTGATTGTTTTCTTGCTTACATTGATGTGTTAATGTGAATGTGTGCAATGTATGCCGTGATGTGACTAAGTTTATTGCAAATGTTGATTGCAATGTTTGAATTATGTTGCCTTGGCATTATGTCCATTGAATATGTGTATGATAGCTTACTTTCCATGGCATAAAAGCATGAACATATGAACTAGATATCTGCACAAAAGCATTGCATGTAGTGTTTGCAGGAATGCATGATAATTGTGATTCTGTGCTACTGGGATTTCTTTGAAATCTCACTCTTATGTTTAACACCACTTAGGAGGGAGTTCAAGCAAGGGAAAAGGCAAAGAAATTGTCCCAGAGACCTAATGAACAATTAATGTACCCTAGTGTAAATTTTTGGAACTTGTTATGTAATATTATGACTTTGGAAATGTTTGTTGCATAATAGCTCCTAAGGGGAGCCAAGCATGTATGTCTATGTTTAAACATGTGAAAGCCTAGTAGAATGTATGTTCAAGCTTGTATTAAGCCTCAAATAATTAAGGATGGGTAAAAGGTTATGAAAGAGTCATTACAAAGGTAATTAGGGGATAACATTTGACTAAAAAGGACCAAACTTGGTGCATATGAAATAAATAGCAAATGTTCGAATATGGATTTGAAATTTGGCAGACTAATAGATCATATTTTTTAGCTTTAAATCAAGTGGTAGATAATTAAATTTGGAATTTTGTAGAAAGAGTTATGCCCTTTCGAAGTTGGATAAAAATACTGGGAATTTCAAAATTTTCCAAATGAACAGTACATAATTGTGTGGAAACTTGCATTGATCTGTGAGAAATTGATACCTGTGAATATTTTTCCTATGTAGAGCATTTCATAAGCTTCGTGTGAGACTTGGAACCACTCTGTTCTGATTTTTTTACATTTAGTTATGATTTTTCAAAGTTGACCTGATTTTTAAGGGTTACATGAATAGTAACCGAAATCAAAATTTTAAATCTTGGTTTTTACCTACTTTGAGCATCTGTGTAATGATTTCAAATAGTTCTAAAAGACGTATAATGGGGTTTAAAATAAAGGTGTGACACTTGGCAATTCATTTATGATGGTGGTTGGGATATTTTGTTGCATTAATTGAGCTCTTCCTCCCCCTAAAATCTGATTAGTGTTTCGGCCAAGGCAAGAAGGGAGGAAAAAAGAGAGAGCTTGACATAGAAATCAAGAGAAAGGGAGCAACTTTGATCAGCCAACTAAGATCCAGGTTAGTTTTTGATTCTAAGATGTTCCTTGCCTTGTTTGCTTGAGTTGTATGGTTAGAATTTCTGGTTCTCCCCTTTTTCTTGAGCTAGCCGAAATGTTTATTAAGTAGGGAAGGGAGTTTCTGTCACATCTAGTAATATGATATTTAGGAATAAGGATATTCTGAAATAATTAAGGATAAAAAATGACAAGAAGAAATAGAAGAATTTTGGTGGAAAATAATTATTAAAATTTTCCAAGCCAATTATGAAAAGTTTAACTAACTAAGGAAAATTGGTTAAGAATAATTATGAAAAATATTCCCAAGCCTCAGGAAATTAAGAAAAAAATAAGGACAAATATTCCTTGAGAATTATATGGGATTATAAAATTGATTTTATGACCAAATTGCTCGTAAAGAAATTACAAAGCAATTTAAGGGCGATTTAAGCTAGTTTAAGGCCTTTTATTTGGAAAATTCCAAATAAATATTTGGAAGGAGAATAAAATCCCAAGAAAATTCCTATGATATCCCAAGGAATTATAAGAGATTATAGAATTAAAAGAAGACCCTCAAGTATCCAAGATTTTTCCTAATTCCTCTGAAAAATAGAAAAATCACTAAAGAGAAGGAAATTAGTTTTCTTTTATTTAATTATTGGGAAATTAAATTTGAGACAAAGAGGGCAATTCGGGAAGATAAAAATGAGAAGAATAATTTATGGATCTAACAAAAATAATTACAGAGGCCAGAGCACTGTAATTATAGAAAAGAAGTTAAATCCGGAGTAAAAGTGCACCGGTAAAGTTAAAACTAGAGTCTTGCACTTTACTTGGCCCACAAGTTGCCACTTGTCAAGCCTTTAATGGATGGTAATTAAAGCTTTCCAAGTGTCAAGCCTCAAGTGGAGGAGAGTTTGACTTTTGGAAATTAATTACAATTGGAATTAAGTGATTAAGAGGGAAATTTCAAGAAAGAGTAGGCTTTTGACACTTGGCCTCTCATTAATGCTAGTAGGTGAGATATTTTGTGCACATTAAATGAGTAATCCTCCCCCTAAATCATATGCTAATTTCGTCCATGAGCAAACTAAGAGGGAAAAGAGAGAGTTCAAGGAGAAATCAAGAGAACAGGCACCAACTTTGATCTTCCAACTAAGATGCAAGCTTGGTAAGTTGTTTTAAGATGATTCCTTACTTGTTGACTTGATTGTATGGTTGGAAAAATCACTTCTTGTGCCTTCTTGTTGATGGCTGAAATGGGTATAGTGTAGGGAAGGAGGTTTTGATGTTAAACACAGTTAGGATACTATGAATCAAGGTGGTTACAAGTGGTTGTAGGTTGTTTTTGAAGTGCTTTCTTTGATATCTCTCTTAAAGTTCATTTCGGCCAAAGCAAGATCTGGACCCTAGGATGTATTTTTCAAAGTTTTGAGGCTTTCATTATGTTCAAAATGGGAAATAGTGTAGGATAAACCTAAAGAACAAGTGTTGGAAGCCATAAAATCAAAGTTGCAATTTTGGGATTTTCAACCCTAATGGTTCAGCCAAGCTGAAACTGGAAGAGGAAGTTTTATTTTATTAAATCCAAGTAGATATTTGGAATCTGCATGAAAAATTATGTAGGAATGAGTCAAGAGTGAATTTTCAGGGTTAAAGGAAATAAACTCTAAAATTTAAAGAACAAAGGTAGAAGATTTAAGGGACAAAGGTTGTCCTTGAGTTATGTTATTGATTCTTATGAGGAATGGTTGATGATTCTTCCCGCCCTTTTTGGGATTGCCATGTTAGGATTTGGCATTTGTGGAAGCAAGAAAGGAGAAGAAGAAAATCAATGAGCATTGGATTAAGGTAGTAAGATTTCATTGACCTTAATGTTGATTGTTGCATTGATTGCTATGCAATTTCATGTGCTATTATGTGGTTGAGCTAAATGATGACGACGATGATGATGATTGTGTAGCTATACTCCTTGCTTTATGTGCCTTGGCTATTGCATGTTAGAGTGTTACATGTATGAGGTAAAGTAGTTCTCTATTAATAGCAAAAGGTTGGAATGCTTGTAATTGATGCATGTTAATGTTTTGGTTGATTGATCTTGCTACTGGGATTTCTTAAAATCTCATCCCCCAAATATAATCTAACATTTTAGGGCCTAAAAATCCCAAGAGCAAGCTGCAGATTGGAGGCTAAATTATGGTGTCACACCATAAAAATTCGTGGACTTTTGGTTATGTATAAATATCAATGGTTGGTGCTATAATCCCTAAGCAGGACGTCAGTTTAGAGCCACGTTTTATTAAGTTACTGAATGAATTCCTGCACGAAATTTAGCATGCTTATAGTTGATATTGTGAGCTTCAAATTTATAGGCAGCACATTAAAAATGGCTAACTACATGATTTTTAATGATTTTTCAAAATTAAGGTTCAAAATCTGGAAAAAGGACTTTTGCCAAATGGACAGAGGTGAATTTCACAAAAGCCTGATTTTTTTCCAATAGAATTATTTCATAATATTATTTTTCCTTGAAAGATCATTCAAATATCTTTTTATGGAATTTTAAACCACTCCATTTCGATTTTTCTACATTAAATTATGAATTGTTTAACTTGGACCAGAAAACTGGATTTTTACCCGATGAACAGTAAAATTATGAAAATCAGCATTTTTCATAAACTTTTAAGTCCAAGACCATCCAATGTGGTCTAAAATGGTTTTGATTAAACCCTAAGTGGATCCGATAGTAAGGTGTGACATTTTTGGTATCAAAATGGAGGTTCTGGCATAGGATAGAATGCTCTGCTTAGTTAATATGTCAGTTAAAAGGAAAATTGACATATTGTTGCAGGAGTTGTGATGGAAAACATAATGGATTGGGATGCTAGATCGGAGAAGTCAGTTAATGATGGGGATACTAACATAATTGATCTCACAACAGAGGATCCGATGGGATGGACTATGGGGACTGCTAGCCCAGGATACCCAACAAAGGAGTCTAACAATTATCCAGAGCATGGGACTAACCTTTTAGGGGTTACTATTGAGGATTTAATGAACCTTCCTAGACCCAATAACTCGGTGGATCCCACAGTTGATATGTATTAGGAACCAGTGGACCCTAGTTGTGACAATCAGTCTCGTAGACAGCTTGTTACCCCAGGTGCACACCCCAGCAACATCCCTGGATCTAGTACCAGGCCAGGGATACCCCCGACACCCACAGGACCTATCCATGTTCCAACTGAGCCTAAGATCCGTAGTCAGGATCAGTTGAGAGAGAAGTTAGAATTCTTGGGTCGACATATCAGGAAAGATGAGGATGAGTAAGACCCGAACATCTACCTAGAATACCTCTAGCGAGTAAAGGTGTTATATCAGACTCAAGGATTGGGTAACCCTTATCTAGACACCAAGGACTGGATCTTTATGATGACGGACATGCTTCCATATTTACCCTTCTGGGTATATGAGGTCTGTCACATGAATTAGATAGTGGATTTATGTGTTGAGGATTACATCCAACACCTTTAAAACTTTGTTAAGATTCACTATTTTTAGATAGTCAGATCCTCATAAAATTGATGTAGGACTTTGTTTTGGTATAGCTAACCTGAGTAGGTTAGCCTGGTATGTTTGATGGCTATGTATGTTAAACTATATTGCTGTAACTGATGACTGATGCTTGAATGATAAATTATGAATGCATATGTTGCTAAATGAAATCCAAGCATGATGTTTATTTCTTGCTTCTCGAATATGCTATCCATTTAGTTAGCGTATTAGTTAGAACTGATCAAACGCTTTGCCAGAGAGACCCTCAGGACACGATGTAAGATCCCTCCCGATCTGCTACGATTAATTTTAGATCGCTTAGAATAGCAATAAAAGGCTATTGGAGGGTTGAGGACGGCACAAGCTAGCCAGGAATAAGAAAGAGATGCTGTCATAGTAGTAGTGGGTAGCAGTGGCAGTGGCTAACCTCGATAGGAGGCAGCCAGAGGAAGAAACCTCAACAGCGCAAGCAACAGAACAATTACCTAGACCGGCAATGCCAACAGTAGACCCTGACAGCATCCAGTAGTAGATGACTTGCTTTTGCAAGCACAATCTGCCATCTTTCGATGGAGTGATTGACGTCCAAGTAGTAGAGAATTGGATTTATTGCTTGGAAAAGATTTTCAAAGTTCTGGACTATTTGACTAAGCGGAAAGCCCAAATGGCTATTTACCAGCTAGAAAAGGACACTGATCATTAGTAGGAAGAATATCAAGATTCTTCTGGATACTCAGAACATAAGAGTAACATGGGAAGTGTTCCTAGAGCAGTTTTACAAAAAGTATTTCTGAGGTCAGTCAGGGATGAAAAGAAAAGCAGAATTCCTAACCCTGAAGTAGAAGGATAATGAGCCATTTGATGAGTACTTAGCTAAATTTAGACATTCTTCTCACTACTTCAGTTACCAGCATGATCGAGATGATGAAAGGTAGATGACCAAAAAGACGGTCAAAGGACTAAAGCAGTCCTTAAGGGAGATGATTGCTCCCCGACAGTTCGAGTACTTTCACAAGGCAATTGATGTAACACCTCATGTTTAAATCAATTAACTTTCCTTGCGGAAGCATTTGGAATCACTTTTGAAGGCTACAAATGATGAAAAATCAAGTTTGAAAATTTTCATTTACGGGTTACTATTCATTGTCACCTTAAAATGTGACAAACTTCAAAAATTCATAACTAATTGTAGAAAAATTGAAATTGAGTGATTCCAAGTTCTACAGAAAGCTCTTTGGATAAAATTTTGAGGAAAAATAGTTTCTGAACTGATTGCCTTGAAATTCGAGCACAATTTCCTTTGAAAAAGTTACTGTTCATTTGGTCAGTTTCGGGTTTTACTGTATTTTTGCCTAATTTGGAAACGCATAAATTTCTGCTCGGTTATCAGAATGGGGCAAACTACCCCTCATTTTAAAGAGAAACATCAGATCTCTTTGCTTGCCAAATCTTATGACCTAACTCACTCGTTTGATAGGTCAAAATGGAGCTACAAACTCACTGCTCCAGGACTTACGTTTTATCCCTTAACATCTCTTTAATTCTTTTTATTTCTTTGGCATACATAACATGGCCTTACTCTTTCCCGTTCATGCTCATACACTTTCATTCATACCATAAATATTATAATTAAATACATGGCATCATTGGCATCCATAACATAGTTCACAAAATAGTAGAATTATACATTTATCAACAGTCTCATCCATTAACAAGAATAATTCTCCGCTTACTTCTCCTTGCTTCTCATGCCATTATTGCCCATCATTGATTGACCTAAATGGTTGGTTAGGGAGGGGTGAGATTCGGGGGAATCTCAGTAGCAAACACTACCCATAAGCATGCAAGACATAATGCACATGCATGACATGTTATAACATTAACACATGAATGCCATGGAAAGTAAGCTAAAGATTTCATGCTTTCTTAACATATTGCCAAGGCAAAACATAACATAAACTTGCAAAGATAACTTTGTAAACATTTCATCATAGCTTAGTCACATCATGGCAACACAATCACATCATGCAAGCATACATATCAAGCACACAGTATAGGTAAGTTCACTACCTTGTAACATGGCTTTCCCCTTGCTTTTCCTTTGATTCCCTTGTCTTTCCAACCATGTGGACATTCGATCAACATCACCAAACATCTTCTTGGATGTTCCAAAGGTCCTAAACATAGTCACATTGATCATACAATCCATTAGGACCACTAGATTACATAAAGTTCAAGACTAGCTTTCTTGAACCTCAACCCTTTCTCTTAGTCTTAGGGTTTTCTTTCCAACTTTTCTAACATAAATCTTCTCATTTCCCATCCTTAAGATCCATTTCTTGTCAATTAGGACCACTTTAGATGGCCTTAGATTCAAGAATACCAAATCTGGAAATTTTGCTTCGCGGGTACTGTTCACGCAGAATTTCCAGAATTTTTGCTCAACTTTGAAAATTCATAATTAAATCTAGAAAAATCCAAATTGAGTGCTTCCAAGTCTCACTGGAAGATCCTTAAGTTAAATTTAAGGGTAAAATAGTTTTAGGAACCAATTCTACGCCGAACAGTACCAGAACTGTACGGAACTCGAAACTCTTCCAAAAGTTCAACACTGTTTCCAGATTTCAAACCCTAATTTTGAAAAATCACCATAAATCGTACACATATCCAAATGAAGTGTTCTACCTATGAATTTAAATCTCACAGAGTGTACTTTAAGCATGCAAAATTTCAGAATCAGATACCCACAGTAACTAATCCGAAACAGGCAAAAAATCAGGTGCTATAACCATCAAATACCTTGTTTTAGAGTTTGATCTGGCTTGGAACCACTTGGCCTTTCTTTCTCCCTCTTCTTTCTCTCTCTAGAAACCATTTTGCAAGAGCTTCCCCATGGATTCCTTATGCTTGGACAAAATGGTAGGGAGGGGAGGGGGTATTTATAGAAAAGCAGACTGAATCTGGACCGTTGATCTTAAAAATACGTGGCTCGATCTGGATCGTCCATTTTCTATTTTGATCTTACAGTGACAAGTGTCCTATGACATCATGCTTACCTCATCATGATGACATCATGCTTACATCATCAAGCCACATGTCTTTAATTCAACCGCACATGTGTCTTGCATCCGACCGTACATGTGCCTCCCATCTAGCCGTACACGTAATATTTTCTTTTTCTTATCTAACTGTACACTTGTCACTTTCATGTCCTTTCATCATTTCTGGCATTCAAATAGGGAGAAAATAAATGAAAAATTCGTGCAAAAATATTTTCTTAATTATTTCTCCACCTATCAAGCCAATCTTGTACCGTAACGGATATTTTTTCGGGTCCTGACTTACCCTGTACCGTTGGGACAACTTCTTCTTAAAATTCTGGCCAATAAAAGATACATATATGGTGCCATCTCAGAGGAGCATAGATGAAAATAATTAGCTCTACTAACAGGCTACTTAACCTTACTGAGTCATGCAGTAGAGATTTCACTATAACGGGTAGACAAAAGACTGTCTAAAATATTCCCATACTGCGTTCTGATTTTTATGCTGTCCATAAATATCTTCTGGTGACTCAGCATGATGACTCGTAGGTGTCATGATTACGCTTGATGACTCAGCATGCTAACTCAGCATCGTCATGATGGCTCTTAGATATTTTCTTTGGTTTTGTCTCCTATTTAGGGGACAAAATTATTTAATATTTGACTGGAGCATTTTATTCAATCCAGAGCTCCAAAAATTCATCCAAAAATATCATAAAATTCCTCATATTCTACAAAAAATCTGTGAATTTTCTCAGGTCATAACTCAACCTGTAGCCCCACTTAAAAATCATTCTTTAAAATGTCTTTTTTCGGCACAACTGGCTTTTAAGTATTCTTAAAGCCATTTTGCTGGTCTTCTGGAGATGAGACTAATCTTATAATTTTCTATAGTTTCTTAGATCATACATCCCCATTTTATCATAATTTTCTGAGGTTTCCTTATGACTCAAACAATTAAATCTACCTCTACATCTCAAATTGAGCCATAAACTTATAAATTCCTTTTAAGTTACCTCAGGGGTATTTTCGTCATCTCTCTTTACAAAAGAGTCTTAGAATATTATTTTCCATTTTCTGGAATTTTCTTAGAATTTTCTAAGTACTTTCCATTTTTACCCCTGATGGCCGTAACTCTCTGAATTTACGGTTTTACCCCTGTTTAGGCTCAACCTCATAAAACCATCTCTTTGAGGCTTCTAACTTAACCTTTGGTCTGTATCTAGCCTCTTTTCTCTTTATGGGCCTTTGAGACTTTACCGGAGCCTCTAACCTTGATTACACTTTAGCCCTTTAAAAACTTTCACTTTGCAGTTTAGTCCCTAAAACTGCTTTAACTTCCTTTCTCATCTTTAAGACCTCTACTAAAAAGGGGTCTAGTAGCCTATCTCATTCATGCTATTTCTGATACTTCTAGGCCTAAAAATCGGGATGTTACAATTCTCCCCCTCTTAAAAGAATTTCGTCCTCGAAATTCCGAGTCAAACCTCTATTCTTACCCTTAATGAGAGGTTAACTAAGGAGAATATCCCCACTTATACTTAATTTTAACCTCTTCAACTTTCCATTATACTCATTTCCAGGTTTCAACCCTGGACTTCATACTTACATAACTTGTCGTTCTATACTTTTCTGTTATTTACATGAGCATGGCCTTTGCTTTTAAGCATTTTGTCACCACTGCTCATCTTCTTCCTCTCCTTTAGGCTCATTCTTTCATAATAATACCATGACAGTGTGCCTGTCTTCATGGTATTTTACTACACCATGGCATTTTGGGTTCTCTTAATACAACCTTTATCTATTCTTTGCTGTATACCCTGCCATTTCTCTTTACTTTAAGGGCATATCTCCTTTATTTCCTTCATTGACTAGAACAGAATTGAGCTCAGTCTAATCAACAATAAAGGTGTCTAGAACAAGTCAAGGGTACTCTCTCTGTATTAGTCCACCGCTGAAGGAGATTTCACTATCTTAAACTCATCTCTGGTCATCATCTTCCCAAAGAGGTACTGTACTCTTACCCTTATGGCTCAGACACTTTCTTTTAGGCTTGGTCTTTCACGACCTTGGGAGCTACTGCTCTCTACCATAAGCCTCTTCAGGATCCATCATGACCCTAGAATACTATCATCAATCTGAGCCATCTTAGGATCTCTAGGAGACTCTAGACCATAGAGTTGAGTAATAAAATAAGTCACCTCCACTCAGCTAGTAACTTGACAGATTATTTCCCAAGACTGATCACAGATATCAATATTGTCTTCTTAGGCCTTACTCAATCCTTTCTGTCAACTCCTTGTATTCTTAGCCTTTCCATATTTCTTTAGCCCTTAGTTTTAGCTTCCTTAGGCCACTTTCCTTTCTTTGTGCTTTTCGAATTCTTAGGCACTGGCTCATCTCTAGAGCTCATTAACTTGCCATTGTATCAATGCCAGCCTGCCTTGTCTTAGGATTCTGTAGTCCTTTCTATCTCTTAACAATTTGGACAGCTTCGGGAGAGGACTTATATCATCACATTCTCATTATCCTTCAGTATCTCATAGTACCCTGTTAAGCTCAAAGAGTATCTGTTTTGCATATCACGCTTCTATTGTCTTAACCAGTTTCACTCTCTCTCTCTGGGGTAAGGTCCATCCTATGCCTTGCCTCGGCTGCTTCTACTTTTCTTGTGGGAAGACAGATTGCTTTAATTGGAGCATCGTTAACTTAACCACTTACTTTGTGTTTCATTCCTTCAGAGGATAGCTTACTCTTACTAGAGCAGCGTCACTCTGATTTGGAGAACCATTCCCCAATCTTAGAGAGGTACTTCATGGTCAATACTTCACTTATATGCAATCTCTTCTAGGGTACACTCCTCGAATACCATATCCCTATTAAAGAGAGCCTCTCCACTAGATTATTCAATCGTGTAGGCAGTGGCATCTATCTATAGGAATCTCATCTCTTAGATTCCTTAATGGCCTAAGTACCATGGTTGCACACTCTCAGATGCCTTAGGGACATAAAAGAATATTGTTTAGTCCCTAACATTATCATGTATCTAAGCATCATCGAGCTCTAGGTATTACTAGGAACTTGCTTATCTCTCTTTGTTCATTAGTTCCCAATGCAACCATCCACTATCATGTTCTTATTCATTTCCTTTCATCTCTAACCTCAAGAGGGATCTTGCCTCACTTTACTCTTTCTAACTTTCTTTACCTCTTGACCAATTATTCTTATGGTCAGGTATTGATCACCATATTCTCATCATATTACACAGTGAATATTTAATCACTTTGCTATGTGGTATCAGGTCTGGCACCTAGGTCATCATTGACCCTTCATTCATTATCATCTAATCTCTGTCCCTCTTGGTTCACTATCCATTAGGGATTTCTACCTCTATTCAGGATTTGAACAAACCTCAAGCATCTTATCCTATTACCTTGCCTCTATGAGGTCACATCGATTACTTAAGGTACAGGTTGACATTCAGTTCCCTTACTAGGGCATTGACTTATACCTCTGACTGGCTTACTGTACCCTTAACCATTCATTTCTATGGTCATATGCTAATCATAAACTGACCATATTACACAGTAGGCATTGATCATTAAAACATCTCCGGTGTATGACATTCCAGTCAGGCACCTTTAACCAATCACCCGAGGCTAGGTTGTCACCCTGCTTCCTTATTTGGGTCTAGACTCCTATTCTTTACTGGCTTACCATACTCTTAGTCATTACCCTCTGGAGACGTCTTTCAACTTTAACTCATTCCTTGGTCAAGCTCTCTCAGCTCAACCATTCCTTTCCTGAGGGGGAGTTTCTTAGCAATGACTACCTATTTCTTGGGTTACTCTCTATCATTTCTTACTTCTCTTCTATGTCTATTTCTTTCAAAGAAAACACCTAAGCTTTCTGTAATCCAAATGACCAAATAAATTTATTAATGAACAAGGTAAATTATTTTCCTCAAAATTCAGAGCATAAAAATTTTAAATTTTAAATTTGTTCTGGTTGCCAGAACCATTTGCTCTGATACCAAAAATGTAACACCTCATGTTTAAATCAATTAACTTTCCTTGCGGAAGCATTTGGAATCACTTTTGAAGGCTACAATTGATGAAAAATCAAGTTTGAAAATTTTCATTTACGGGTTACTATTCATTGTCACCTTAAAATGTGACAAACTTCGAAAATTCATAAATAATTGTAAAAAAATTGAAATTGAGTGATTCTAAGTTCTACAGAAAGCTCTTTGGATAAAATTTTAAGGAAAAATAGTTTCTGAACTGATTGCCTTGAAATTCGAGCACAATTTCCTTTGAAAAAGTTACTGTTCATTTGGTCATTTTCGGATTTTACTGTATTTTTGTCTAACTTTGGAAAGGCATAACTTTCTACTCAGTTATCGGAATGGGGCAAACTACCCCTCATTTTAAAGAGAAACATCAGATCTCTTTGTTTGCCAAATCTTATGACCTAACTCACTCGTTTGATAGGTCAAACTGGAGCTACAAACTCATTGCTCCAGGACTTACGTTTTATCCCTTAACATCTCTTTAATTCTTTTTATTTCTTTGGCATATATAACATGGCCTTACTCTTTCCCGTTCATACTCATACACTTTCATTCATGCCATAAATATTATAATTAAATACATGGTATCATTGGCATCCATAACATAGTTCACAAAATAGTAGAATTATACATTTATCAACAGTCTCATCCATTAACAAGAATAATTCTCCGCTTACTTCTCCTTGCTTCTCATACCATTATTGCCCATCATTGATTGACCTAAATGGTTGGTTAGGGAGGGGTGAGATTCGGGGGAATCTCAGTAGCAAACACTACCCATAAGCATGCAAGACATAATGCACATGCATGACATGTTATAACATTAACACATGAATGCCATGGAAAGTAAGCTAAAGTATTTCATGCTTTCTTAACATATTGCCAAGGCAAAACATAACATAAACTTGCAAAGATAACTTTGCAAACATTTCATCATAGCTTAGTCACATCATGGCAACACAATCACATCATGCAAGCATACATATCAAGCACACAGTATAGGTAAGTTCACTACCTTGTAACATGGCTTTCCCCTTGCTTTTCCTTTGATTCCCTTGTCTTTCCAACCATGTGGACATTCGGTCAACATCACCAAACATCTTCTTGGATGTTCCAAAGGTCCTAAACATAGTCACATTGATCATACAATCATTAGGACCACTAGATTACATAAAGTTCAAGACTAGCTTTCTTGAACCTCAACCCTTTCTCTTAGTCTTAGGGTTTTCTTTCCAACTTTTCTAACATAAATCTTCTCATTTTCCATCCTTAAGATCCATTTCTTGTCAATTAGGACCACTTTAGATGGCCTTAGATTCAAGAATACCAAATCTGGAAATTTTGCTTCGCGGGTACTGTTCACGCAGAATTTCCAGAATTTTTGCTCAACTTTGAAAATTCATAATTAAATCTAGAAAAATCCAAATTGAGTGCTTCTAAGTCTCACTGGAAGATCCTTAAGTTAAATTTAAGGGTAAAATAGTTTCAGGAACCAATTCTATGCCGAACAGTACCGGAACTCGAAACTCTTCCAAAAGTTCAACACTGTTTCCAGATTTCAAACCCTAATTTTGAAAAATCACCATAAATCGTACACATATCCAAATGAAGTGTTCTACCTATGGATTTAAAGCTCACAGAGTGTACTTTAAGCATGCAAAATTTCAGAATCAGATACCCACAGTAACTAATCCGAAACAGGCATAAAATCAGGTGCTATAACCATCACATACCTTGTTTTAGAGTTTGATCTGGCTTGGAACCACTTGGCCTTTCTTTCTCCCTCTTCTTTCTCTCTCTAGAAACCATTTTACAAGAGCTTCCCTATGGATTCCTTATGCTTGGACGAAATGGTAGGGAGGGGAGGGGGTATTTATAGAAAAGCAGACTGAATCTGGACCGTTGATCTTAAAAATACATGGCTCGATCTGGACCGTCCATTTTCTCTTTTGATCTTACGGTGACAAGTGTCCTATGACATCATGCTTACCTCATCATGATGACATCATGCTTACATCATCAAGCCACATGTCTTTAATCCGACCGCACACGTGTCTTGCATCCGACTGTACACGTGTCTTGCATCTAGCCGTACACGTAATATTTTCTTTTTCTCATCTAACCGTACACTTGTCACTTTCATGTCCTTTCATCATTTATGGCATTAAAATAGGGAGAAAATAAATATAAAATTCGTGCAAAAATATTTTCTTAATTATTTCTCCACCTATCAAGCCAATCTTGTACCGTAACGGATATTTTTCGGGTCCTGACTTACCTTGTACCGTTGGGACAACTTCTTCTTAAAATTCTGGCCAATAAAAGATACATATATGGCATCATCTCAGAGGAGCATAGATGAAAATAATTAGCTCTACTGATAGGCTACTTAACCTTACTGAGTCATGCAGTAGAGATTTCACTATAACGGGTAGACAAAAGACTGTCTAAAATATTCCCATACTGCGTTCTGATTTTTATGCTGTCCATAAATATCTTTTGGTGACTCAGTATGATGACTCGTAGGTGTCATGATTACGCTTGATGACTCAGCACGCTGACTCAACATCGTCATGATGGCTCTTAGATATTTTCTTTGTTTTTTTCTCCTATTTAGGGGACAAAATTATTTAATATTTAACTGGAGCATTTTATTCAATCCAGAGCTCCAGAAATTCATCCAAAAATATCATAAAATTCCTCATATTCTACAGAAAATCTGTGAATTTTCTCAGGTCATAACTCAACCTGTAGCCCCACTTAAAAATCATTCTTCAAAATGTCTTTTTTCGGCACAACTGGCTTTTAAGTATTCTTAAAGCCATTTTACTGGTCTTCTGGGGATGAGACTAATTTTATAATTTTTTATAGTTTCTTAGATCATACATCCCCATTTTACCATAATTTTCTGAGGTTTCCTTATGACTCAAACAATTAAATCTACCTCTACATCTCAAATTGAGCCATAAACTTATAAATTCCTTTTAAGTTACCTCAAGGGTATTTTTGTCATCTCTCTTCACAAAAGAGCCTTAGAATATTATTTCCCATTTTCTGGGATTTTCTTAGAATTTTCTAAGTACTTTCCATTTTTACCCGTGATGGCCGTAACTCTCTGAATTTACGGTTTTACCCCTGTTTAGGCTCAACCTCATAAAACCATCCCTTTGAGGCTTCTAACTTAACCTTTGGTCTGTATCTAGCCTCTTTTCTCTATATGGGCCTTTGAGACTTTACCGAAGCCTCTAACCTTGATTACACTTTAGCCCTTAAAAAACTCACTTTGCAGTTTAGTCCCTAAAACTGCTTTAACTTCCTTTCTCATCTTTAAGACCTCTACTAAAAAGGGGTCTGGTAGCCTATCTCATTCATGCTATTTCTGATACTTCTAGGCCTAAAAATCAGGATGTTACAGTTGAGGCCTGCCGAATTATGGAGAACAGCTTGAACCATCATTTGATGATTGAGCCTACTCCCAAGTTTGAGAAGGGAGATCAGGGTGGCACCTCTTATGATGCAAATAGGAAGAGGAAGAGGCCATAGGGCAATCGAAAGTGTAAAAAGGGAGGTAAGCCCTCAAATGGCAAGGAATGCCAACCTGCGGCAAGAGTCAGGTGATAGACTATGTATGGCTAGACAGAATGCCTGCTACAGTTATAGTGAGCTTAGACACTTCTCAAGATAATGCCTGCAGAATACAAAAAAGGCAAGGTCACGCACCCAAGACGAGTATTTGTCATCACAGGGGAAGAAACCTGGAAGTCTCTAGAAAGGATCCAAGGAACGATCATTTTTAATAACTCTCCAGTGATTGCAATGTTTAATTAGGGTGCTAGTCATTCTTTTATTTTGCATACCTGAGCTAAAAGACTTAGCTTGATGATGAATACATTGCCTTATGACATGCATGTGTCTATACCAACACAACAGAGGACAATTACATCTGATGGGTGCTTAAACTGTGTAGTTGGTTATGAGCACTATTATATTGCCTTAGATTTGATATGTAGGCCTTCCACAATTACATATGAAGTTGATGTGGTGATGAGATCAAATTGGTTGTCATCCTATAATGGCAAGGACAAAACCATGATCCTACCCTCAAGAGAAATGGAGTAAATCCAGAGGTTAAGTTAAACTTCGTAACGGATGCCTAGATAGGCAATGGTATGATGAATGAAGCTATGTAAGACTAGCAAAGGTTAAGGGAAAAGTGTGTTTTGTCATAGTAAACCAAGAGAGTTAGTGGCAATGAACAAATATGGAAGTGATTACCATAAGAGGTGGTAACTTTTATCATTGCAAACAAGGATTCTAGTCATGAGTAACATACATAATAACTCTCAGATGTTGAGGTGGTATCTCAATGAGACACAACGACTTTTAGAGGTCGCAGACAGTAAGATAAAGTAGAAGTCAAAAAGAGAGAGGTAGCCACTAGTTAGGAGTTATCAGATTCCCCCTCAAGAGGAAGAGTAATGATGAGGAGTTGAACAAGATGGTTAGGGGTTGAGTCTGTACACCATTATGATGGTGTTAGTGGCAACCTAAGCTAGACAAACTCTTACAGCCTCGTTGGGGCTAGGGCACTATGATAGAGTAGCTATCTCAAGTCCCATAATAGTTGAATAGGAACTTTGAGATAGTGAAGTCAAGATGGAAAGCCCTAGTGAAATGTCTTAAGGATCAAGAAGACAAGGACGAGATAGATAGCTATGCAGGGAACTAGCTTAGAGGTTGGCATATTCTCCTTAATGTTAAGAGTTACTCAGTCACTTGGGGTTTAGGTTGAGAGGCACCCTTTTCAAGGGATAAGTTCTTGGCCAGGAATCTTCCTAGAGAAAATGGGAATTGGTCCTCCAAGTTAGAATTTATGTTGCTCAAGATGGAGCAAGGTACCCTATCCGAGCAGGAAAGGGAAGCGACCGAGGTAGGGCAAGCGGAGTTGACCTTACCTAATGGAAGTATGACTAGCCAAGAACAAAGCTAGGCTTAGATGTATCTGAGCTTAGCAGAGTACTAGAGCAAGTAGAAAGAAAAAGAATCTCAAAGTCCTCTTCCTACGACTTTGAAAAGCAACTGTGAACAAAAAAAGGGGCTCCTTTTTTGGGATGAGATGCCTCGTTGGCACACTACAGACATAGCAACCAGTAAGAGCTCTCACTCCTTGCATTTGAAATGCCAGGCATTATGCATGTTAGAGCATGCTCCTACTAAAAAGGAAGGTAGAGGAAAGAGAAGTTGCATAAGTCCTCTCTCTGTAACGTTCTAAAGTAGTAAGAAATGGTAAGAGCAGCTGGAGGAAATAAGAGAACTCCTAAGATAGATTGGCTTAGAAACCTAAAGAGACAAATAGGTGGCCTAGAAAATTGACATGAAGTCTAAGAGAATGGTATTGGTTCTTGGAACAGTTTTGGGGAATTATCAGTTAGGTGACCAACTGAGAGAAGGTGACTATACTTAGTCCTATGGTCAAAAGTCTCCCAGAGATCTTAAGAGTACGGTACCACTTTGGGAAGATAAGGACCAGGGATGAGTTGAGGATGTGGAAACCTCTTTCGGTTGTATACCGATACTGAGAGAGTACCCACGATTTCCTTCCAGAAAACCTTATCATTGATTAGGTTGGATTCAATTTCCATCCGATTAATAGAGGAAAGCCAAAGTTAGAGGAGTTAGAGCCATACGACTTGAAAAAGAGACATTCAGGCTAGCTCTAGATGCAGGAAGAACCCATGCGATATAGAGACAAACAGAGTATTGATGGATAAATCCTTAAGATGAGGCAAGAGACAAGAATGTAAGCTGAAAAGACCCAACTAAAGATAGATCACGAAAGGGATCTAAGACAGCAAAGTACCAGGGTTGAACCTATCAGAATCAGTGCCTTAGTTTCCCGTTAGCACTGTTTAGTTAAGTATCTCAGGCAAGAGTAGCCCAAGGAAGGGTGACCTTGGGAAAAATGTGAGAAAATGCAAAAGCCAGAAATGTTAGCCATTTTGGCAAGAATGCACCAAGTCTAGCAGATAATGAAAGATGAAAGTTGAGGAAGCTCTTAGGCTACCGAGTGTCCTAAGCAGTATGGTTTCAGACTAAGACCTGAGATTTACTTAAAGTTTTGGACGTCCTTATGAAAGAAATGGACACTACTCTCAACTTCAGTATAGCCTACCATCCTGAGATGGATGGGCAGACACAAAAAAATGATATGGATGTTAGAAGATATGCTACACGCACATGTGCTTGATTTCGGCAGTAACTAGGATATGTACTTACCGTTAGCCGAATTCGCTTAAGATGACAGTTTGCATGCAAGTATTTTGAATGGTGCTATATGAAGCACTCTATGGGAGGAAGTGTAGATCTCCCTTGTGTTGGATAGAGCTTAATGAAAAAAGTAAATATCATCCTAATATAGTGGACCAGACTTCCCAATGATTAAAGTTATTCAGCAAAGACTTCTAACGGCTTAAAGTAGACAAAAGAGCTACCCAGACATAAAAGGAGACCGTTAAAGATTAAGGTTGGTGATTAAAGTATAACCAACAACGGAAGTCAGTCGATCCCTAAAATTTAAGAAGTTAAGTTCAAACTACGGTGGACCATTTCAAATTTTGTCCAAGACTGGACCAGTAGATTATAAGTGACCCTTCCCCCAAATTTAAGTCAAGTTTATGATGTTTTCTATAACTCCCAATGAAAGAAGTACCATCTAGACTCGACACATGTCATAAGCTATGATAACATTGTGCTCCAAGACAACCCATCTTTGAGATTAGACTAAAGCGAATTATTAATCAGAAAGTTGAACAGTTGAGAAACAGGCAGTTTCCACTAGTCGAGGTTGTCTAAAAAGGTCTTACATTGGAAAAAGCTACGAGGGAGATGGAGACTAAAATAGAGGAAAAGTGTTCTGAACTTTTCCAATAAGATACGCTTTAAATTTCGAGGACGAAATTTATTTAGGGGGGAGAAATGTCACATCCAGTAATATGACATTTAGGAATAAGGATATTCTTAAATAATTAAGGGTCAAAAATGACAAGAAGAAATAGAAGAATTTTGGTGGAAAATAATTATTAAAATTTTCCAAGCCAATTATGAAAAGTTTCACTAATTAAAGAAACTTGGTCAAGAATAATTATGAAAAATATTCCCAAGCCTTAGGAAATTAAGAAAAAAATAAGGATAATATTCCTTGAGAATTATATGGGATTATAAAATTGATTTTATGACCAAATTGTTCTTAGAGAAATTACAAAGGAATTTAAGGGCGATTTAAGCTAGTTTAAGGCTTTTAATTTGGAAAATTCCAAATAAATATTTGGAAGGAGAATAAAATCCCAAGAAAATTCCTATGATATCCCAAGGAATTATAAGAGATTATAGAATTAAAAGAAGACCCACAAGTATCCAAGATTTTTCCCAATTCCTCTGAAAAGTGGAAAAATCACTAAAGAGAAGGAAATTAGTTTTCCTTTTATTTAATTATTGGAAAATTAAATTTGAGACAAAGAGGGCAATTCAAGAAGATAAAAATGAGGAGAATAATTTATAGATCTAACAGAAAATAATTACAGAGGCCAGAGCACTATAATTATAGAAAAGAAGTTAAACCCAGAGTAAAAGTGCACCGATAAAGTGAAAACTAGAGTCTTGCACTTTACTTGGCCACTTGTCAAGCCTTTAATGGATGGTAATTAAAACTTTCCAAGTGTCAAGCCTCAAGTGGAGGAGAGTTTGACTTTTGGAAATTAATTACAATTGGAATTAAGTGATTAAGAGGGAAATTTCAAGAAGGAGTAGGCTTTTGACACTTGGCCTCTCATTAATGCTAGTAGGTGAGATATTTTGTACACATTAAATGAGTAATCCTCCCCCTAAATTAGATGCTAATTTCGTCCATGAGCAAACTAAGAGGGAAAAGAGAGAGTTCAAGGAGAAATCAAGAGAAAAGGCACCAACTTTGATCTTCCAACTAAGATTCAAGCTTGGTAAGTTGTTCTAAGATGATTCCTTGCTTGTTTACTTGATTGTATGGTTGGAAAAATCACTTCTTGTCCCTTCTTGTTGCTGGTCGAAATGGGTATAGTGTAGGGAAGGAGGTTTTGATGTTAAATATAGTTAGGATACTATGAATCAAGATGGTTACAAGTGGTTGTAAGTTGTTTTTGAAGTGTTTTCTTTGATAACTCTCTTAAAGTTCATTTCGGCCAAAGCAAGATCTGGATCCTAGGATGTGTTTTTCAAAGTTTTGAGGTTTTTATTGTGTTCAAAATGGAAAATGGTGTAGGATAAACCTAAAGAACAAGTGTTGGAAGCCATAGAATCAAAGTTGCAATTTTTAGATTTGAACCCTAATGGTTCAACCAAGCTGAAAATGGAAGAGGAATTTTTATTTTGTTAAATCCAAGTAGATATTTGGAATCTACATGAAAAATTATGTAGGAATGAGAGAAGAGGAAATTTTCAGGGTTAAAGCAAATAAACTCTAAAATTTAAAGAGCAAAGGTAGAAGGTAGTAAGGGTTTGGAATTTGTGGATTGTCATGTTAGGGTTTGGAATTTGTGGAAGCAAGAAAGGAGAACAAGAAAATCAAAGAGCATTGGATTAAGGTAGTAAGATTTAATTTTCCTTAATGTTGATTGTTGCATTAATTGCTATGCAATTTCATATGCTATTATGTAGTTGAGCTAAATGATGATGATGATAATGATTGTGTAGCTATACTCCTTGCTTTATATGCCTTGGCTATTGCATCTTAGAGTGCTACATGTATGAGGTAAAGTAGTTCCCTATTAATAGCAAAAGGTTGGAATGCTTGTAATTGATGTATGTTAATGTTTTGGTTGATTGATCTTGCTACTGGGATTTCTTAAAATCTCATCCACCAAATACAATCTAACATTTTAGGGCCTAAAAATCCCAAGAGAAAGCTACAAATTGGAGGCTAAATTATGGTATCACACCATAAAAATTCGTGGACTTTTGGTTATGTATAAATATCAATGGTTGGTGCTGTAATTTCTAAGGAGGACGTCAGTTTAGAGCCATGTTTTATTAAGTTACCGAATGAATTTCTGCATAAAATTTAGTACGCTTAGAGTTGACATCATGAGATTAAAATTGATAGGAAGTACATTAAAAATGGCCAACTACATGATTTTTAATGATTTTTCAAAGTTAAGGTTCAGAATCTGGAAAAAGGATTTTTGCCAAATGGACAGAGGTGAATTTCACAAAAACCTGACGGTTTTTCCAATGGAATTGGTTCATAATATTGTTTTTCCTTAAAAGAGCATTCAAATATATTTTTATGGAATTTTGAACCACTCCATTTTGATTTTTCTAGATTAAGTTATGAATTGTTTAAGTTGGGCCAGAAAACTGGATTTTTACCTAATGAACAGTAAAAATCCGAAAATCAGCGTTTTTCATAAACTTTTGAGTCCAAGACCATCCAATGTGGTCTAAAATGGTTTTGATTAAACCCTAAGTGGATCCGATAGTAAGGTGCAACTTTGGTTGTTAAATCTTGCCAGAAGACTTCAAAGCATGATAGATCCTAGTGGTTACAAGTGGTTGTAGGTTGATTTTGGTGTGTTTTCTTTGTTATGTTGCATGAGAACCATTTCGGCCAACGCAACAACTGAGCCCCAAGATTTGTTTTTCAAAGTTTTGAGGCTTGTATTGTGTTCAAAATGGAAAATAGTGTAGGGCAAACCTAAAGAACAAGTGTTGGAAGCCATAGAATCAAAGTTGTAATTTTTGGATAATGAACCCTCTTGGTTTGACCAAGCTAAAACTGGAAGAAGGGATTTTATTTTGTTAAATCTAAGTAGATAATTGGAATCTATATGAAAAATCATACAGGAATGAGTTAAGAGGGAATTTTTGGGGTTAAAGAAATAAACTCTAAAATTTAAAGAACAAAGGTAGAAGCTTTAAGGGACAAAGGTTGTCCTTGAGTTATGTTGTTGATTTTTATGTGGAATGGTTGATGATTCTTACTACCATTTTTGTGGATTGCCATGTTAGGATTTGACATTTGCGGAAGCAAGAAAGAAAAATAAGAAAATCAAAGAACATTGGATCAAGGTAGTAAGATTTAATTAACCTTAATATTGAGTGTTGCATTGATTGCTATGCAATTTCATGTGCTATTATGTGGTTGAGCTAAATGATGATGATGATTGTGTAGCTATACTCCTTGCTTTATGTGCCTTGGCTATTGCATGTTAGAGTGCTGCATGTGTGAGGTAAAGTAGTTCCTTATTAATAGCAAAAGGTTGGAATGCTTGTAATTGATGCATGTTGATGTTTTGGTTGATTGATCTTGCTACTAGGATTTCATTGAAATCTCATCCTCTATATGTAACCTAACATTTTAGGGACTAAATCATCAAAAGGGATGCTACAAATCCGAGGATAAATATGGTGAGGAACCATGAGGAAACATTTATATTTGGTTATGTATAAGCATGTATGGTTGGAGCTATAATCCCTAAGCAAGACGCGAAATTAGAGCCAAATTTTATTAAGTTACCGAACGAATTTCTGCACAAAATTTGATATGATTAAATTTGACATCATGAGCTCAAATCAATAGGCAGCACGTTAAAAATAGCCAACTACACGATTTTTAATGATTTTTCAAAATTAAGGTTCAGAATCTGGAAAAAAGACTTTTGTCAAATAGACAGAGGTGATTTTCACACAAATCTGACACTTTTTCAAATGGAATTGGTTCATAAGATTATTTTTTCTTGAAAGATCATTCAAAGATATTTTTATAGAATTTTGAACCACTATATTTTGATTTTTTTAGATTAAGTTATGAATTTTCAAGGTTGAGCCAAAAAACTGGATTTTTACCCGATGAACAGTAAAAATCCAAAAATCAGCGTTTTTCATAAACTTTTGAGCCCAAGACCATCCAAGGTGGTCTAAAATAGTTTTAATTAAACCCTAAGTGGATTTGATAGTAAGTTGTGACATTTTTGGTATCAGAGCGGAGGTTCTGGCATAGGATAGAATGCTCTGCTTAGTTAATGTGTCAGTTAAAAGGAAAATTGACATATTGTTGCAAGAGTTGTGATGGAAAACACAATGGATTGGGATGCTAGATCTGAGAAGTCAGTTAATGATGGGAATACTAACATAATTGATCTCACAAAAGAGGATCCAGTGGGATGGACTATGGGGACTGCTAGCCCAGGATATTCAACAAAAGGGTCCAACAATTATCTAGAGCATGGGGCTAACCTTTTAGGGATTACTGTTAAGGATTTAATGAACCTTCCTAGACCCAGTAACCCAGTGGATCCCACAACTGATTTGTATCAAGAACCAGTGGACCCTAGTTTTGACATTCAGTCTCAAGGACAGCTTGTTACCCCAAGTGTGTACCCAAGCGACATCCCCGGACCTAGTACCAAGTTAGGGATACCCCTGACACCCACAGTACCTATCCCTGTTCTGACTGAGCCTAAGATTCGTAGTTAGGATCAACTGAGAGATAAGTTAGAATTCTTGGGTCAACATATCAGGAAAGATAAGGATCAGCAAGACCTGAACATTTACCTAAAATGCCATCAGGGGGTAAAGGTGTTATATCAGACTCAAGGACTGGGTAACCCTTATCTAGACACCAAGGACTGGATCTATACGATGACGAACATGCTTCCATATTTACCCTTCTGGGTATATGAGTTCTATAACCTAAATCAGATAGTGGATTTAGGTGTTGAGGATTACATCCAGCACCTTGAAAACTTTGTTAAGATTCACTATTTTTAGATAGTTAGATCCTCGTAAAACTGAGATAGGACTTGTTTTGATACAGCTAATCTGAGTAGGTTAATCTGGCATGTTTGATGGCTATGTATGTTAAACTATATTACTGTGATTGATGACTGATGCTTGAATGATATATTATGAATGCATATGTTGTTAAATGAAATCCAAGCATGTTGTTTACTTCTTCTTCCTCTATTATGCTATCCGTTAAGTTAGCACGATGGTTAGAACTCGAAGAAACCCTTTGCCAGAGAGACCCTCAAACACGACGTAAGGGTCCATCCTGATCCAATACGATTAATTTTGGAATGCTTAGAACAGCAATAAAAGGCTATTGAAGGGTTGAGGGCAGCACAAGCTAGCCAGGAACAAGAAAGAGACGCTGTAATAGTAGCAGCGGTAGCAGTGGTAGTGGCTAACCTCGACAGGAGGCAACCAGAGGAAGAAAGCTCAGTAGCATGAAACATCCTACCTTTAACCCCTTAGAGTACGCACTAGTAAGTGTTATGGTTCAAGCAGGTTATGACACAAGCCTGTGGATTTAAAATTCAACATAACTACTCGGATTACTATTCACTGTTTAAATTTAGATTTCAGGTCCAATTTTGAAAAATCATAACTAATTCCATAAAAATTGTATTGAGGTGTTATAAAATTCTATGAAAAGATCCTTCAATTTTCTTTAAGGGAAAAATATCAAACTGGACTTATCTATGACCAATTCATACAGTTTAATCAATAAAAATTACTATTCATTTGATAAATTTTGAAACTTTTAGATTTTGTGCTTCAAATTTGAAAATTTGTATCTCCTTGTGTACACATCCAATTAAGGTGATCTAGATCTCATCTTAAAACTTGGGATGTGTACTATGGCTCTGCCAAATTTTGTGGCTTAACTTATTCATTTGGTAGGTCAAATGGAGTTACAAACTCACTGCTCCATGACCTAAGTTTTATCCCTTAACCTCTTTTTACTTTGATTCTTTCTATTTCTTTGGCATACATAAATTGGGTTTATACTTTTCCAATCATCCTCATACATTTCTATTCATCTCATAAATATTGTAATTAAATACATGGCATCATTGACATCCATAACATATATTACATAATAGGAGAATTATACATTGAATAATAACATCATTCATTAACATCAATAATTCTCCACTTCCTTCTCCTTGCCTCTCATGCCATTATTACCCACCATTAATTGACCTAACTAGTTGGTTAGGGAAGGGTGAGATTCGGGAGAATCTCAGTAACAAACACTACCCATAAGCATGCGAGACATAATGCACGTGCATGACATGTTATAACATTAACACATAAATGCCATGGAAAGTAAGCTAAAGCATTTCATGCTTTCATAACATATTGCCAAGGCAAAATATAAAATAAACTTGCAAACATAAATTTGAAAATATTTCATCATAGTTTAATCACATCATGGTAACACAACCACATCATGCAAGCATACATATCAAGCACACAATACAGGTAAGTTTACTACCTTGTAACATAGCTTTCCTCTTACTTTTCCTTTGATTCCCTTGTCTTTCCAACTCTATGGATTTTCGGTCAACACCATTAAACATCCTCTTGGATGTTCCAAGGTCCTGAACACATCCATACATAATGCCAAACATTCATTAGAACCAAGACACCAACCTATTTCTTACTTGGTTCTTTCTTGAACATAATTGAATTCTAACTTTTGAGTTTTAATTCCAATCTTCCTAAAATTATTTCCACATACTATCCCCATATAATTTTGTATGTAGAATCTATTTCCAAGCTCAAGACAATCAAAATCCAATCCTAACCACTCAGAATAGTCAAGGTCGAACAGAATCACAAACTAAGGGAAAGTTAGATTTCTTGCAAAATCAACACAAAACCACTTGATTCTTGTTGTTTCTGTAACATCCTGAGTTTTATCGGGTTTTAATAGCCTCTTTTGGTTGATTTTGAGGATAGATTAGTGATTTAATGTTGATCTTGGTGTTTGGGTTGGATTTGAGGTACATTGGAGGAATAGGTGAACATACCCCTCTCAAGGTATGTTCGTCGCGACGAAGTTTTACTTTGCCGCGGCGAACCAGGAGTTCCAGGGGGGATTGTCTTTCAGGCAGGTTTGGCCGCAGCGAAGTCTTAGGGACGCCACGGTGAAGTTGTCCAGGTGAATAGGGTTTCCCTCTCGGGAAGGTTTCGCTGCGGCGAAGGTAGGGGTATGCCGCGGCAAAGGTCTTCTAGGCGAGTGAGAGTTTCCTCTCGGGAAGCTTTCGCCGCAGCGAAGATTGGAGTTCACCGCGGCGAAGTCGGGTTTTCAGGCGAGTAATCCCTCTTGGGATTAGTTCGCCGCGGCGAAGGAGTCCAAATCTATATAGTCACAGGAGGGGTTCAGTTATACGAAAATTAGAAAAATCTGAGGTAGAGAGAGAGGCTCTGCTAGGGTTTTGGTATTTTGGCTTGGAGGGGGCATTTCTAAGGATCCATTACCTCAAGTAAGTGATTTTAACCTCTAATCTACTTTCTTTCTTGGAATTTTTGAGGATTTATGGTGGAACCCTAGAGTTTTCTAGGTTGTGATGGAATTGAGGTTTTTGATCGATTGTTTTGAGTTTAATTGATTGTTTTGGGTTAGTCTAAGTATTTAATCGGTGTAGCTTTCTTGGATTTAAAGAACTTGGAGTTTTTGAAGTTAGGGTTCATGAGATTGGGAGGTTTGTGACTGAGGATGACAATGTGGAGATTGGTTTTGAGTTTTGTGATTTGGGTTATGATAAGGAGGGTTAAATTGGATGTTTAATCGGTTTAGATTGTTGTTAGAACTTCAATTGTTCAAATGGGATGTTTGGGTGTAGAATTCCTATAGCAAGTCCTTGAGGTTTGAACCCTAATTGATGCTTGGAAGGGGATTTGATGTTTTAATGGACTTTTATGACCTTAGAGTGTTGTTTTGATGGTTATACCCTTTGAGTTGGGTAGAGTTTTGGTTGGAGCTAGGAATTTTGTGTCCCCAATTGTTGTTTGGGCCACATTATTAGTTGAAAGCTAATACATGGTGGTTGTGTGTTTGTGTGCTTGTGTAGACCGGTTGTGAGCCTTGTTGGTGCACGGGGCCGTATTGTCGGTTTGTTATTCCTTGCTCAGGCTAGAGGTAACCACTTTCCAATCCTTTGTATATGCTTTTATGGTATTGTGAGTGGATTTATGTTTTGTGCTCCGGATAACAAATGTGTTCAAAGTGTATGTGTTGGAAATTGTGCCCTAGGGGCCAATCATTATGTTTTGAACATTGTTAATTTATGAATTTATTAATTACGTTATCATATTATTTGCATGTTTTCTGTGGTAACTATCCTTGGATAACTCATGGTTTATCCTAAATGTCCCTGGTCGGTCATCTATGTGGGAGCAAAGATGAAATAAGACCAGTATGACTTTAAAGATATATAGAGATATAAATTAAAGTCATAGGCACATGTAAGAGTACAAGGTGTTGGACCGACCCGCTATGAGAGAGCTGCATGGGTTAAGTCATAAGCTTCTCTCATATACAAACCACGTCACTATGCCCTTTGACCTGAGATCATCATGGATTCCTACATGAGAAACGCTTAGCTTTGACCTAGTCAAAAGTCACTTTTGACCGAGTGATCATAAAGACTATGTTCAGGCTTAGTGGTTTTTCATGCGGAGGAATGTGAATGGTCAAGATGGAATTTGTCCCTCACATTCGTAGAGAGACATTACTGGGCCCCTCGATGAGTGAGTCTGAGAAATGTATGGCCATACTATAATGGAAAGGTAGTTCAATTTCTATACTCAGACTACTCAGGGATCGAGAAAGTAACGGTCATGGATAGGAGGATGACGTTCTCCATGCCTCATCCATGACCAAAATGTCGTGAGACAAAAGGGACGTGATATGGTTGTATGAAAGGTTGCATCGTTCAATGATCCTCATATGATTTGGGTAGTCGTGATGTCTTGCTAGAGACCGCTTACGACTTGTGAGTCATTATAGTTAATGGCCCACTGCCAACTTCATATGGGCCTACAGGGTCGCACACAAAATAGCCCGACGCGAGTTATGATGTCCAGATTCATTGAATCTAAGATATGTCCAGATTCAATGAATAATATAGGGTGGACGTATGTATATATATATATATATATAAATTTATATATATATAAATATAAAAGATATTAATTGTTAGATTTAATTTATAAGGATAAATTAAATATATACAAATTAATTCCGTCATCTCTTTATTAAATAAATAGGAGAATTAAATCTGTGAGACGGATTTAATTTAAACCATATTTATTTAATTGTTCTCTTATCTGATTAGGCAATATTTGATATTGTATTAATTTCGGAATTAATTTAGAGTTAATTTCGAAATTAAATATTATTAATTAAACCTATATAGCATCCTATATATTTGATATGGGGAGCTAGGGTTTAAGAAAGAGAGAACCAACACCTAAGAGACGGCCTAAGAGAGGAGAGAGGACGGATTCCTAAAACCCTAGACGGACATAGGCGCTGGCACGCCGTTCGAGGTTGAGGGCTACTCGTGTGGATACCGGTAGAGGAAGCCGACCGGAGTTGTCGACTTCGAACGACACAGGAGGCGAGCAGAAGCATCCTGAACGGCCGAATCATCAAGTCACCAGGGAATCGAACGCCTAAAGGTAATGCTTTTTACTACCTGACTTAAACGCGATCGGTAGATCCGGAAAGGGATTGAAAGTTTTAAAATTTTTCCGCTGCGCGTCGTCTTTCACTCCCCTTCAGTATGTCGTATATTGAAAAGGAAAACCGTCTTGTGGGGTTTAAATTGATATTGATTAAATTTGTAACTTGTGAAAGATAGGCCACTGAAAGAGGTTAATTGAGAAATGAATATTGACTCTTTGATTATAGTTTGAGCATGATGCATGAATTGGAAATTGGTGAGAGTTTGATTGTTACTACCACGTGGTAAGGCCTCCATTAATGCATGATGGTTGGCTCTTTACGTCCCCCATAGTGAGGGATAGGCCTTTTGGCTCCTTACGTCCCCCATAGTGAGGGATAGGCCGAGTTCGGCTCTTGAAAATCCCCCAAAGTAAGGGATATGGTTGATGGGATTGCATTATTGCACTTGCATATTTGTTGTGGCTATCATTTATCATATTACTTGTGAACTGCCCACTTGACACCTCACGAGCACCTATTTAGTAGTACCTTAAATTGGAAAGCTTGGTTACTGGGACATTTGTCTCACCCCGTGGTTTACAATGTTTTCAAGTGAAGGTTCTAGGCGAGTGCCGTCGGGAAGAGACGCAGAGGCTTGAGCTTGGTTAGCTTTAGGCCTCTAGCCTTGTATATGTATGGCTAGTATATATATTGCCACAGTTAGGGTCCTTTGAAATATTTTGATTGCCCGGCTTTATGGTAAACCGGAGGAAGTGTATCTTCTCACTTTTAATTGGCCGGAGGCCCTTTCTATTGTTTGTGGAACTTTGATTTACGTTGTTAGAAACCATTTATATGGGCTGATTTTGATATCTTGTGTTACCCGAGTTGGAGGCTCGGAGGCCCAGTGGTTGTGAATGATTGATGTTAGTTGCATGCAACTGAGTTTGGGTTTGACCCAAGTTTGAAAGTCGATTTCTAAAATTATGCAAACTTCTTTCTACTATGGTAGTTCATTTTAACAGCGTTCCTTTTCTACCATAGTAGTGGTTTTATGACAAGATTATAATGTTTCGAGGTTAAAGGTTTTACAGTTTCCAAGCCTTTAAACATGCTTTTAACATCCATATCATCTTCTCCTATTCCAATAAATTTCATACAGTACCTCCCCATAGGATTTCAATCATCAAAAATCCAATCAAACCAACCACCAGCTCAAAAATAACAAGGGAGGTAGAAACTACATCAAAAACGGCACACATACCTTGTTTTAGAGCTTGATCTGGCTCGGGATCACTTGGCCTTTCTTTCTCCCTTTTCTTTCTCTCTCTAAAAACCATTTTCCAAGAGCTTCCCCATGGGTTCAAGGAGCTTGGATGAAATGAAAGGGTGAGAAGGGGTATTAATAGAAAACTAGAACAAATCCTGGTCGTCGGTTCCAATTTGATCTCAGCCATCCATTCCTTCTTCTTGAATAAGTAAGTTTTCTCTCCAAGAAATGTGACACTTGTCTAGGGTGATGTCATCTTGATGACATCATGCTTACATCATCAAGCAACATGTCTTTAATCCAACCACACACGTGTCTTGCATCCGACTGTACACGTGTCTTGCATCCAACCGTACACATAATATCTTCTTTTCCGTCTAACCATACACTTGTCTCTTCCATATTCCTTCATCATTTTGGCATTAAAATAGGGAAGAAATTAATATAAAATTCGTGCAAAATATAGCCCTTAGGCATTCCTCTACCTATTTTGCCATTCTGCACCGTATAGGATACTTTTTTGAGTCCTGACTTACTCGGTACCACTGGGACATGTTCTGGCACCATTTTCTCATCTTAATTAAGTACATACATGGCACCATCTTAGAGGAGCATAGATGAAAATAGTTAGCTCTACTGATAGGCTACTTAACCTTACTGAGTCACGCAGTAGAGATTTCACTATAACAGGTAGACAAAGGACCGTCTAAAATATTCCCGTACTGCGTTCTGATTTTTATGATGTCCATAAATATCTTTTGCTGACTCAGCATGATGACTCGTAGGTGTCATGATTGCATTTGGTAACTCAGCACCGTCATGATGGTCTTTAGATATTTTCTTTCTCATTTTCCCAGAAACATTATTAAATAATACTTAATCTGGGTTACCTTCTCTAAATTCTTTCTATCGACTCGTAACTCCATTGATCTGTCTCTGGGTTTCATTCTTTCCCTTTCATCACGGGAAATTCTTCTAATTTTTCTTGGGTCAAAAGTCAAACTGTAGACAGCTATTTTGACTTTCCCCGAATAGGGTATAAATAGACTTTAAATTTAATTAAAGCTAACCTTGTCAGTTTCTGGGGACAGAATTAATTTTACAATCTATGTAAATTCCTCAACTACTGTTCCCCAGTTTTTCCTGATTATTCGAGGCTGTCTCATAGCTTAAATAATTCAATTTAAGTTACTATCTCAAATTGCACAAAACCCTAGAATGACTTCAGGGCATTTTCATCATTTCCAGTCTTATATCGACTCTGGGATCCTATTCCTATTTTTTACAATTAGGTCCCTACTTGGCCTAGGAATCTCTTCTTTGCAATTTAGTCCCTCCTTAGGCCTAAACTTTGGAACCATCTCTTGCAAGTTTCTGGCATAACCTCTGGCCCTTAGTTGTTTCCAGTTTGTCATTGTTTAGTCCCCGAACATTATTGTTTTACACATTTGCCCTTGGAAAATATCTTTTTCTTCCGAGGGATCTCCGGGACTTTCGTTGCATTGGACTCAGTAATCATCCTTTCCTTATGATATTACTTGTATCTATGAGCCAAAATCTGGGATGTTACATAGCGCAAGTAACAGAACATTTGCCAAGACTGGCAATGCTAGTAGTAGACCCTGACAGCAGCCAGCAATGGATGACTCGCTTTTGCAAGCACAATCCGCCATCCTTCGATGGAGTGATTGATATCCAAGTAGCAGAGTACTAGATTAACTGCTTGGAAAAGATTTTCAAAGTTCTGACTGTCCGACCAAGCAGAAAGCCCAAATGGCTATTTACCAGCCGGAAATGGACGCTGATCATTGGTGGAAGAATACCGAGATTCTTCTGGATGCTTGGAACATGAGGGTTGCCACACCTTACTTATATAATACCTTAGCATTCATTTAGAACCATTCTAGACCACTTTGGATGGTCTTAAACTTAAAAATTTCAATTTGGACGTTAATTTTCAGAAAATTACTGTTCACTGTCCAATTTTCAGATTATAGGTCCAACTTTGAAAAGTCATAACTAATTCTAGAAAAATCATATGGAGGTGTTCCAAAATTCTGTAGAAATCTCTTTCAATTCTCTTTAAGGAAAAAATATTCAACTGAACTTATCCTCACTGAAAACGTACAGTTTATTGGATTAAGATTACTATTCGTTTGGTAAAATCTAGACTTTCCAGATTCTCCGCCTTAACTTTGAAAATTCATATCTCTTCATATACATATCCAAATGAGGTGATTAACCACTCATTTTAAAGCTTGGGATGTGCACTATTTTGTGGCTTAACTCATTCATATGATAGGTCAAACTGAAGCTTGAAACTAACTGCTCCATGACCTACGTTTTATCCCTTAACATCTCTTTACTTTAATTCTTTTTATTTCTTTGGCATACCTAACATAGGCTTACTTTTTCCCATTCATGCTCATACATTCCTATACATGCCATAAGCTTTATAATTAAATACATGGCATTCACAACTGATAAGTCTCATTATTTGCATACATTTCTAGCCCTAAACTCATGCTTTTGCCATCTATAACTGCATATCTTGGGCATAATTAGCTTCCATTGTGCATAAGAGTTGATGAGAGGAATTGTGACGTTTTGCAGGTGTTTTTACATGTTTTTATATGATTTTATATGTGTGTACTTTTGATCCCTGCTTTTGTATGAATTTCAGGAAGTTTCAGTAGCATTTTTACCATTCTGTCTGAGGCGCCACGGCTGATTTGGGAAGGCGCCACAGCGGATTGGTATTTACATGAAGCTCAGGATCGCTAATCAAAACGGCACTGTACAGGCCAAGCGCCGCAGCGGATGGATGAAGGCGCCGCAGCGGATGACACATATCAGCAAATTAAACCAGAAACATGCGAATAGAAGCTGGAGGAGGAAGTAGATGACCCGGATCTTGGAGCTCCATCTTGAAAGGCGCAGATCCTAACCAGATGGAGGGTGTTAGTTACAAAATAGAAAGAATCAGATTTTGAGGGGGATCACCATTCTTCTCTCAAGCTATCTCCATCTCATCCATTTCTTTATCTCACCATCATCTCATCTCCTTCCGTCAAGTTTCTGCCGTGGTGATTTGGAAGCATCTCAGTGTAGTTCTCCTTGCGGTCATGAGCAGCTAAGCATCCGTGTTCTTCCTAGAAATGAAGCCAAGCCTGAGTCCCTAATTCAATTAAAGGGAGTTTCTTCTAGATTCTTAGCTTTAGTCTGAATCTACAGATTGATTGAGCGAGTTGTTCATTTCAAGTTGTAGTTCAGAATTTGATTTTGATTTACATTTTCACTGGAGTTGTTGAATTTGATTAGGATTGGTAGAATGATATTTCATTTGCAAGATCAAGTTGAGATTGTTCCTTCTGATTTCATAGTCGTATTGCATTGTGGTTTCTGGACAAGTTGTTTCAGTTCTCATAATCAATTCAACATATTTTTAAGACAATGCACGGTTGTGATTGTCACAGGAGGATTGATTTATCATTTTATTTTTCCTAAGCCGAATGATTCTAGCCTTATTGTTGATTCATACGAGTTGTAGTCTTGACATCGAGGAAGCCAGCGAGTTGTTGGCCAAGTCTTGATTCGGTTGTTGAACTCCTGCATCCATAAGTGGACTAGGAAGGTAGAGCACATTTCTAGGAAAACACTTCACTCATATATGATATTCTATCACTCATTCACTTCACAATTTCTCACCTAGATAAACCAAAAGATATGAACATTTACATTCTACATTTGCAAAACCAAAAAATCAATATAAATAACCAGATCACTTCCACTGTTAATAATTTGTGAAGGCATTTAATTAACAAAACTCTTGAACAACAAGCCTCCTTGTGAATCGACCTAGGGTTGAGCCACTACACTTCTAAGCTTAATTCTAGTATTTTTGAGAGCCCTTAACAACAAAGGCTTCATCAAATGGCGCCGTTGCCGGGGAGGCACGGCTGCTCAAGGTTTTAGTTGGTTAAGTGTCGGTTTAATTTGTTTTACAGTGTTTTGTTGCTTGAATTCTACACTCTAGACTGTCCTGTTTTTTATTCTTGTGATTACATTTTGTGGTCTCATAGTTTTGATATGTGAGTATTCTTGTCCCAAAAATTTAGTTGGATCATGTTTAATCTTTGTATTTTAGTGTTCTCGTATTTCTACATGTGTTTAGAATGTTTTTGACTGGTTTCTGAGCTTTCTATCCGAAGCGCTGCAGCACATTTCACAATCAGCCACAACCATTGCCCATTCTTGCGTTTTGTAGCTCTCTGTCTCATAGGCCGTGACACCTCAAGCTAAAGGCCGCGGCGCCCGAGTCTATCTCATGTTTTCTGGATTGATTTTGTTTGTTCTGATTGGTTCTAGTGCTTTTGTTTAATTGAGTCATGGATTACTATTGGAAGGATGAAAGATTTAATTCCTATTATTCTAGACCTCATGATGATTTCCCACATTATGCCCCAATGTATAGGAACTCTCAAGAGGAATATGGGTGTGCACTGAGCTATTCTTATTTGCAGCATGCAAATTTGTACCCAGCATCTCAAAGACCATTGTGTTGCTATTGCAATTCACCCTGGCATAATGGATGGAAATGTCCTAGTAAGAATCTTCATGGAAATCCTGATTGGATGAATCAGCCCTACTATGAGTCAAGTCATCAAAATTCTACATGGAGGGAGGAATTTCATCAAACCCATATTCAAGCTCAGTTGCAGGATATTGAGTCACCAAAGAAAGATAAATTGGCCCAATTATTTGAAAGGTTGGAAGCCATTGCTGCTAGAATAGATGCTAATACAGAAGGATTATCATCTAATGTGTCTTATGGAAATGACAAGTCAGCAAGACATGAAGACTACTTCCCAGTTAATTTTGAGAATGCTCCTTCTAGGAGTCAAGCCAACTTTGAGGCTGCTACATATTATGGAAGCACTATGACTCCATGCTCAAAGACTACCTCCAGTGCATCCACACAAGCTAAGGTAGTAGAAAAAGTGAGGTTTCAAGCTCCAAAAGAATCTTCCCTTCCCATAGCCTCCCAACAACCTGATGAACCAATTTGTGAGCTTCACACCAGTGGAATTGAAACTCTTCTTTCAATTCAAAACCATGGTGATCGCGTACATGCTTTGAAGGAAGCAAGTAATCAATTGGAGGTAGACATAAAAGATTACTCAATGATGCTATGAAGTGTGGGAAATTAAAAGAGAAATTAGAAGAGCTGAATGAAATTGCTGAATTGTCAAATAGACTCATAATGCATATATTTTGGGAGAAATCAAATGGTGAAGAGGGTGAACCATGGTTTAAAGCTCAATATTTGGATGATGAGCAAGGAATTCAAGCTACTGTTACAACTGTAACTAAATCAGAAAGTGAGACATCCTCTCAAGAATCCGAAGGTAATTTAGGACAAGAAATGAGTAGTCCAGCACCTCAAAGTAGAGACTTTGATACTCCATCACTGCAATGCTGTGATAGCTTTTGTGAAGATTTTGGAATTGAAATACACCCTGGACGTGATACACATGTTACATCACAAATTGACGATGTGGGTAATCATAGTGCTCTAATTACTGCTACTGATTGTGATAAGCCTGAGACTGAAGTAGCTAAGGAAGAAATTCCTAAGAAACCAAGAAGGATCAAGCTATTTGGCTTTAAAATGAGGAGAAGAAGGCACAGACTTAAGAGGTTGAAGCAAAAGCCGCTGCATGTCATGCCAACAATCCAAGAAATTAAAGAGGAAGAGCAAACCCTATCTCTTAAGGTTACTCCTTGATTGAGCTCAAGATATTAGTTTCTTTTCATATCATTATCCATGATTTTGTTATACTTTCTGGTCCTTTTTAATGAAAATTGTGCTTAATTTAGATTTATAGTTCTTACTTTAAGTTAGTGTCATTTTGAGGATTAAATTGTCATAATTGGTTGTTAATTGGATTCAATTGACTTCTAGGACAATTGATACTTCAATTTGTTACTTTTTTATTGTAGGACACTAAAGATTTGGGGCCAGAATTGAAGAACTCAAGGCAAAAGAAGCAGGAAAGGATCCTTTGCCAAAGTTCGCCGCGACCAACATCTTATTTCGCCGCGGCGAAAATTCATCTGTGAAGAAAGGGCTCTCTGCCATGTTTCGCCGCGGCGAACCTATTCTTCGCCGCGGCGAACCTCTCGAAGCAGCAAATTTCAGACCCGACCATTTCGGGAAATTTTGACCTACCCATGCCCAGAAACCGACCCATGCACGTAAGTTTCGGGTTAGAAACCCTATTTTGGGTATGATGAGAGGGGATGACCATTATTCAGCCTCCACCTACGTATCTTTCATCTTCTTCTCTCATTTCCACCTCAGAAACCCTAATCCCATTTCCATTTCTTCCATCTGCTGCTGCCATGGCTGAAGAACAATACCTAGTTGGAGTTGGTTCAAGAGTTATGACTAGCTAAGCTTCTCAACTCTTGAATATGGTGGAAGAAGCATGAGTTCAAGGAGCTTCAAAGGGGAGTTAGCTTCATCTATAAGTTCTAGTTCTTTATTTATGAATTTCTAGGTTTAGGATTTATAAATTCGGGCTGAACTATTTTGATTATGGTTGTAATCAATTCTGGATGATCATTTTGTGTATTGGATTAGTTAGTGATGAATTTGAGCTTCAATACATGTGGTTACATGTATGTTTATATGCAACTCTTTTGATACTCTCTGTCTTGCATGGTAATGTGTGATTGTTGAGTTGATCTGGGCTTGCATTTAACCAAGTGCATTAATTAATCTTAATACACACACCAAGTGAGCTTAATAGGATCTTATGAAATGGGTGACATTGATTAAGATCCTAGACTTAAAGAGTTCTTTAAGGTTTCCATTTAGAAAACTTGGTGATTTCTACTCCCAAAATTATTTTGAACTATGATTGCTTCAAAGCTGTATTCAAGAGATTACATATCATTAACTTCACTTCATTACTACTATCTTAGAAAAATCCAAAAAAAAAACAAGTAACTTAGATTTGAATTAATTGCATTTAGTTTTGGCATTTCATTAATGGCTAAAAACACCAAAAACCCCTCTTTCATCACTCTGCATAGCATTAATCTAACTTAGACATCTAATTTAGGCTCCCAAAAGAGAACGACCCGAGTTTGCACTACTGCATAGCTTGGATAAATTTTTGAGCGAGAACCTCTAAGCGAACGACAATCAAAGGCTCCCTTTCACTCCTGCTTCTATTCCTTTTTCTTGTGAAACTGTTGTTGATGATATTCCTTGTGTTATTGATGTTAATGAAAATACTTTAGAGCATGATGTAACTGAACCCAATCCTCTTGAGCATGAAGATGATGTTTCTCTTGTTTCTTGTCAAGCTTTGAATGAAAATTTTTCAAGTCACTTGTGTGTTGGACAAAATGACAAGCATGAATATGTTGAGAGTAGTGAACCTTCCTTGAGCTTGAATTTAGGAAATCAATGTCATGATGTTAATGAACATGTTGATTGCACGATTCCTATTTCTTCTGGTGTGGAAGTGGATAATATTGATCTGTGTAGTGCTAATGAAGGTTCTTATTCCCTGATTGATGGACTTTCATGTGTACAAGAGTCATTGAATAAATTGAAATTTTCTAATAAAATTGAATTTGATGATGAATTCACCCCGATCTCTTCTTTCCACCCTCCTTCTTGTTTTTGTGCATGTGAAGGTGACGTGTCATGCCTCATTTGTAAGGAAATTGATTGCTGGCTTTCCATTTCACATGACTTTGATTCTTCATCTAATTCAATTAATGACTTTAATACACATGTTACACTTGACAAAAGCCTTGAGGAAGGTATTTTACTTGATGTGGCAGGCATAGAGAATTTAGAAGGAGCTGAACCATGCATTGCAGCTGTGAAGGAAGATGAAATACAAAATGAAATTGAAACAATATTGCTGCAAAATGTTGAAAATGTAGAGGAGATTGACAGCACTGCTCTCACTGCTATTGATCCCTCTAATTCTGCATTTTCTGATGCTTTCCTTGATGATTTAATAAGAGAGGATATTGACCGCATCACTGCTACTACTATTCACTCTTCTGATTCTACATTCTTTGATGATTTTCAAGATGATTTGATAAAAGATGATGGTAATTCTGATTTGTCTAGGATACTCGATCATAGGAAAGTGAAAGGGGAACTTGAGAATAATCTTGATCTATCAAAATTTCCTTTTGCTTCCTCTAATGTCTATGATTGTTTGCATGAGCTTAAATATCCATATATTCTACACTGTATTGTTCCTATACTCAGTATTGGAAATCCAATTCAATGGCTCTTGCATCCCACATTGTCATGTGATCTTCCACCTGATATTGAGGGTTTGGAAATTCATGGTCCTAAATTGTATGATAATAAGCATACCACATTTAGACTTGTGCATGACTCAAATCTTGAAATTGTTCACCATGGATTTGCACATGTTTTTGACAACATAGGTACTAACAGAGGATTTGTACAGAACCAAATTTTCATTGTTATATATGCTCATTGTTTTTCACTTGAGATAATCTCATGTGATTTAACACCAGATTTATGTCTTTTTGGTCATGAGCATACAGCAACTTCTCATCTTTGTGCATCCTCTTATGTGAGTACCTATTCAGTGAATTTCAGTGATTGTTTTGATAAGTCTAATCATGATTCTTTGTTGAAGGAACCATACATTATGAACCCTATGCCTATTGACCCAGAACCACCACCTAAGGTACTGGAGCTTGCAAATATATTGGAAACTCATATGTTCATCATTAGAGATGCTACCTTCTCATTCAAGAGCTTGAAGCGTTTTAAACTATATGGTTGTCCCTTTCCTTCCTTTACTATCTTGAATTGCTTGTTACATCATATGTTGGATTGCTTGTTTAGAATAAGTGTGGGGGAGGGGAATAACCAGTAGAAAAAAAATATATATATATATAGTAGTAAGCTGTTCAGAATAAGCTCCCTCTGTCTTGGTCCCATTTCTTGTCTCTTGCTATATTTTTTATACACATGGTTATATCTTTAGTCTGTTTGCATTGAGGACAATGCAAGGATTAAGTGTGGGGGAGTGAATACTGTGTTTTTGTGTGTTTTGTGTCTTTTGTAAAAACCTCAGTTTTTTAAATTTTTTTGAAGGTTTAAGCTTATTTCAAGGGTTTAATGTTGCATTTATGATTAATCTTGATTTGGAAATCAATATCATGAACTGAAATTTTCTAATGCATAGAGATTAAGCATGATGTGTTCTTTAGCTGAAGTGAATGAATATAGAAGACAAAGCCTAGTTGGAAGGATTCTTTGAGCCTTTATATTCATTTCTGGTGTGTGCATTCACTTATTTCTTATGCTCTCTAGAACTTGTCTTAGCTCTTAATCAAGACCACATGCAACATTAGTACTCTTGAACATGATTGAGGCATTCATTCAAATTAGCTACTTAGACCAAATGGCTAAACCCTACATGACTTATCCCTTGATGCCTATTTGAGCCTTTTTAGTTGAATTTTACCATTCATTTAACTCTCATTTATAAAACCTCTTTCCTACAAGGATGCATATTTCATTTCATTGATTCCTTTTAGAATTCACTAGTATTATGATGGATTCAATTGATAGATTGATATGAGGAAGTGCATACTTGAGCTGGGGTGAAAAAAAAAACTGAAAAAGAAAAAGAAAAGAAGAAACATGCAAATGTAAAAGAAGAGAAAAAAAATAGAAAGAGAATAGAAAAGTTGAAAAGAAATGAAAAAGCAAGAAAAGAAAAGAAAGTGAGAATAAAAGCACCTTTACAGCCTTAGAGTTCAAGATCAAGAAATTAGACCCTCAATTGAACATTACTAATGCTATTGAGTTCTACACATTGATTCACATATTATCTCTATCCTCATATGCATCCTTGTGCATTTCTTTCTCACCTTTACATTACAAGCCACAAAAGTCCTCTTGATTCTTGAGTACTTATGTATTTGAGTGGTGGAGAGGTAGAGCTATTACAAGCATATGGTAGAGCATTTGAATAAGTGAATTGAGTGAAAGAACCTTAACACTTATGAGTTGAGTGATACACTAATTCCCTTGTGTATTCTTCTATATCTTATTCACTTAGATTAAATTACATATCATTGCTTGATTTCTTTGCATTAGATTGTTCCATGGATGGATGTTGGTTGAAGAATCATTGTTGGTTACAGTTGTAACCTGAACTTCTGAGCTTGCTTACTCCTTTCTCTCATCCTTCTCTTTCACAATATGTTTAGACCTGATTTACCCAGGAGTGCAAAAACTAAGTGTGGGGGAGTTGATAAGTCTCATCATTTGCATACATTTCTAGCCCTAAACTCATGCTTTTGCCATCTATAATTGCATACTTTGGGCATAATTAGCTTCCATTGTGCATAAGAGTTGATGAGAGGAATTGTGAGGTTTTGCAGGTGTTTTTACATGTTTTTATATTATTTTATATGTGTGTACTTTTGATCCCTGCTTTTGTATGAATTTCAGGAAGTTTCAGTAGCATTTTCGCCATTTTGTTTGAGGCGCCACGACTGATTTGGGAAGGTGCCACGGCGGATTGGTATTTACATGAAGCTCAAGATCGCTAATCAAAACGGCATCGTACAGGCCAGGCACCGCGGCAGATGGACGAAGGCGCCGCAGCGGATGACATATATCAGCAAATTAAACCAGAAACATGCGAATAGAAGCTGGAGGAGGAAGTAGATGACCCGGATCTCGGAGCTCCATCTTGAAAGGCGCAGATCCTAACCAGATGGAGGGCGTTAGTTACAAAATAGAAAGAATCAGATTTTGAGGGGGATCGCCATTCTTCTCCCAAGCTATCTCCATCTCATCCATTTCTTTATCTCACCATCATCTCATCTCCTTCGGTCAAGTTTCTGCCATGGTGATTTGGGAGCGTCTCGGTGTAGTTCTCCTTGCAGTCATGAGCAGCTAAGCATCCGTGTTCTTCCTAGAAATGAAGCCAAGCCTGAGTCCCTAATTCAATTAAAGGGAGTTTCTTCTAGATTCTTAGCTTTAGTCTGAATCTACAGATTGATTGAGCGAGTTGTTCATTTCACGTTGTAGTTCAGAATTTGATTTTGATTTTGATTTACATTTTCACTGGAGTTGTTGAATCTGATTAGGATTGGTAGAATGATATTTCATTTGCAAGATCAAGTTGAGATTGTTCCTTCTGATTTCTTAGTCGTATTGCATTGTGGTTTCTGGACAAGTTGTTTCAGTTCTCATAATCAATTCAACATATTTTTAAGATAATGCACGGTTGTGATTGTCATAGGAGGATTGATTTATCATTTTATTTTTCCTAAGCCGAATGATTCTAGCCTTATTGTTGATTCATACGAGTTGTAGTCTTGACATCAAGGAAGCCAGCGAGTTGTTGGCCAAGTCTTGATTCGGTTGTTGAACTCCTGCATCCATAAGTGGACTAGGAAGGTAGAGCACATTTCTAGGAAAACACTTCACTCATATATGATATTCTATCACTCATTCGCTTCACAATTTCTCACCTAGATAAACCAAAAGATATAAACATTTACATTCTACATTTGCAAAACCAAAAAATCAATATAAATAACCAGATCACTTCCACTGTTAATAATTTGTGAAGGCATTTAATTAACAAAACTCTTGAACAACAAGCCTCCTTGTGAATCGACCTAGGGTTGAGCCACTACACTTCTAAGCTTAATTCTAGTATTTTTGAGAGCCCTTAACGACAAAGGCTTCATCAACAACATAATTATAACATAGGTGAATTATACATTGAATAGTAGTATCAATCATTAGCATCAATAATTCTCCACTTCTTCTCCTTGCTTCTCATGCCATTAGTGCCCATCATTGATTGACCTAAATGGTTGGTTATGAAGGGGTGAGATTCGGGGGAATCTCAGTAGCAAACATTACCACATACATGCACAAGATGGATGCTAGTGTATGGTATGTAGTTTTTCATAAACTTAAGTTAACTAGTGACATGCCATCATGCTTTATGCTTGGTATAAAAATGCATGGCCATGGGAACATATTAAAAATAGCATTTCCAGCAACAATCATCATGTCATAACATTATTCAAACAACAAATACAAACCAACACATGAGCATACCATGTCAAGCACATAAAGGGTAAGTTCACTACCTTGCACCTCAAGCTTTCCTCTTACTTTCCTTTTGACTCCCTTGACTTTCCAACCATATGGGCATTCGGTCAACATCACCAAACATCCTCTTGGATATTCCAAAGGTCCTAAACATAACCATAATGATCACACAGTCTATTAGGACCATTAGATTACATAAAGTTCAAGACTAGCTTTCTTGAACCTCAACTGTCACACCTTACTTATATAGTACCTTAGCAGTCATTTAGAACCATTCCAGATCACTTTGGATGGTCTTAACTTAAAATTTTCAATTTGGACGTTAATTTTCGAAAAATTACTGTTCACTGTCCAGTTTCAGATTACAGGTCCAACTTTGAAAAATCATAACTAATTCTAGAAAAATCGTATGGAGGTGTTCCAAAATTATACAGAAAGCTATTTCAATGCTCTTTAAGGGAAAAATATTCAACTGAACTCATCCTCACTGAAAACGTACAGTTTATTGGATTAAGATTACTATTCGTATGGTAAAATCTGGACTTTCCCGATTCTGCGCCTTAACTTTGAAAATTCATATCTCTTCGTATACACATCCAAATGAGGTGATTTACCACTCATTTTAAAGCTTGGGATGTGAAATATAAGTATACCAAATTTCGTAGGTTAACTCATTCATATGATAGGTCAAACTGAAGCTCGAAACTAACTACTTTAGGACCTACGTTTTATCCCTTTACATCTCTCTACTTTAATTCTTTTCATTTCTTTGGCATACCTAACATGGGCATACTTTTTCCCATTCATACTCATATACTTTCATTCATGCCATAAATATCATAAGCACATACATTGAATTGATGGCATTCATAACATAATTTACTACATAGGAGAATTATACATTGAACATGATCTCAATCATTAACGTTAATAATTCTCCACTTTCTTCTCCTTGCTTCTCATGCCGTTAGTGTCCATCATTGATTGACCTAAATGGTTGATTAGGGAGGGGGTGAGATTCAGGAAAATCTCGGTAGCAAACAATACCATATTAATCATGCTAAATGGATGCTCATGCACTACACGCAACTTGTTTATTCTCTTGTTAATTAGTGACATACTAGCATGCTCAAAGCTAACTTCTTAATGCATGGACATGGAGACATAATCTACTTATCATGAATAGCAATTACAGTAGCTAAAACATGTCATAACAACATGCAAATAACATGTACACGGCAACACACAAGCATACCACATCAAGCAATGACAATAGGTAAGTTCACTACCTTGCACCTCAAGCTTTCCTTTCACTTTTCCTTTGACTTCCTTGACTTTCCAACCATGGTAGCTTTCGCTCAACATCATCAAACATCCTCTTAGATGTTCCAAGATCCTAAACATAATCACATTGGTCACACAACCCATTAGGACCAAGAGATTACATAAAGTTCAAGACTAGCTTTCTTGAACATCAACCCTTTCTCCTAGTCTTAGGGTTTTCTTTCTAACTTTTCTAACATAAATCTCATCATTTTCCATCCTTGTGATCCATTTCTTACCAATTAGAACCATTTTAGATGGCTTTAGATTCAAGAATATCAAATCTGAAAATTTTGGTTCGCGGGTACTGTTCATGCAGAATCTCCAGAATTTTTGTTCAACTTTCAAAATTCATAATTAAATCTAGAAAAATCCAAATTGAGTGCTTCCAAGTCTCACTGAAAGCTACTTAAGTTAAATGTGAAGGAAAAATAGTTTTAGGAACCAATTCTATGCTGAACAATACCGAAATTGTACGGAACTCGACACTCTTCTAAAAGCTCAACACTGTTTCCAGATTTCAATCTCTAACTTTGAAAAATCACCATAAATCGTACACATATCCAAATGGAGTGTTCTACCCATGTATTTAAAGCTCATATAGTGTAATTTAAATAAGCCAAATTTTAGAATCAGATATAAACAGTAACTAATTCAAAATAGGCATCAAATCAGCACGTAATTCTTCCAATTTCCACATAGATCCACTTGATATAACCTTTAATCCATGTGTTTTAGCTAGATCTAACATCAAAATCATCCTCCCCTAAGCTTATGTCAATTCGGCCAGCACCTCCTCTTAGGGGATCTCATGTTTTTTAAACATAAAACCAAAGATTCAAAGCAATAAACAAGAGGAAACAACTTACTAACCTCAGATCTAAACTCGGTTGATCAAAGTAGGTGTCTTCCTCTTGATTTAAGCTTCAAGAATCAAAATTGCAAGAGTTTCCCCTTATGTTCATCAGCTTGGCCGAAATGGGGGGAGGGAGAGTGCCTATTTATAGTCAAAAAGTTGGCTTGAATGGATCAAAATGCCCTTGGTAGCTAGAAGAAGGAGTAAGGGCAATTTTGGAAGTTCAAGTGGACTTTTGCATCATCATTGCATCACCTTATTATATCATGCTTACCTAATTCTTCTAGAAGGTGCCAAGTGTCATAAAAGTGGTGGAGGAGAAGGGAGATCAAATCCTAGCCATTGGATCAAACTTGTTTCATAAGCTTCCTCCGAATTTACTTGGCCCACGTTTCTCCGGCTTTCTTTATGGCCTTTTGGAGTTCAAAAAATTCTTCTATCTACTCCATAAATTCCCCTTCATTCTAGAAAATATCTATGAATTTTTCCAGGCCATAACACTTCCTTTAAGCCTTGTATAAAAATTGTTGACTAAAATACCTTTTTATCGGCAAAACTGACTCTTTAATTTATTAAAGCCACTCCACTGGCCTTTTGGTTACGGGACTAATTTTATAAATTAGTACAACCTTCCAACCATTTAATCTCATTTTTGTATATATTTTTGAGGTCTCTTGCTATTTTAAATAATTACCTCAAATGGTATACTTTTTACTGGCCATAACCTCATAAATTCCATTTAAGCTGCCTCAGGGGTATTTTTGTCATTTCTCTTCACAGAATAGTCTTAGAATATTATTTCCCATTTTCTGGGATTTTTTTTAGAATTTTCTGTACCCTCTTCCATTTTTACCCTTGTTGGTCATAACTTTCGGAATTTACAGTTTAGTCCCTGCTTGGACTTAACTTCATAGAATCCTCTCTTTGAGGTTTCTAACTTAACCTTTGGCCTGTGTCTAGTCTCTTTTCTCTCTCTCTGGGCCTTCGAGACTTTACTGGAGCCTCTAACTTTATTACACTTTAGCCCCTTAAACTTTTACTTTGCAGTTTAGTCCCTGAAACTACTTTAACTTCCTTTCTCATCTTTGGGACTTCTGCTAAAAAGGGGTCTGATAGCCTATCTAATTCAGGCTATTACTGGTACTTCTAGGCCCAAAACTCTGGATGTTACATCAACCCTTTCTCTTAGTCTTAGGGTTTTCTTTCTAACTTTTCTAATATAAATCTTATCATTTCCCATCCTTAAGATCTATTTCTCGTCAATTATGATCACTTTAGATGGCCTTAGATTCAATAACACCAAATCTGAAAATTTTGGTTCGCGGGTACTGTTCACGTAGAAACTCCAGAATTTTTGCTCAAATTTGAAAATTCATAATTAATTCTATAAAAATAGAAACTGAGTGGTTCTAAGTTTCACTAAAAGCTACTTAAGTTAGCCTTAAAGAAAAAATAGTTTCAGGAACCAATTCTACACTGAAAAGTACTGAAATTGTACGGAACTTGAAACTCTTCCAAAAGTTCAACACTGTTTTCAGATTTCAAACCCTAACTTTAAAAAATCACCATAAATCATACACATATCCAAATGAAGTGTTCTACCCATGGATTTAAAGGTCACAGAGTGTACTTTAAGCATGCCAAATTTCAGAACCAGATATGAACAGTAACTAATTCGAAATAGGCATCAAATCAGCATGTAATTCTTCCAATTTTCACATAGATCCACTTGGATCTACCATACTTTGAGGTGTTCTAGCAAGATCTAACAACCAAACTCCCTTCCCCACTCATCAACCATTTCGACCAGCCATCAAAAGGGAGAGAAGATAGATTTTTCAACCTTAAAAGAGAAGAAAAACAAGACAAGAACACATCTAGAACCAAGATCTCACCTTGAATCCTTGATTGATGACCAAAGTTGATAGCTTTCCTTGGTTCTCCTTCCAAAACCCTCTCTTTTCCTCTCCTCTTTTCTTTGGATGAAATTCCCATCTGATTTAGGGGAGAGATGAGCTCCTTAATGCTCTCAAAATATCTCATCTACCACATTTAATGAAAGTCCAAGTGTCAAATGCCTAAGCCTTCTTGAAACCTATCTCTTAATTAACTTAATTCATAATATAATTACATTCCAAAGTCAAGATCCTCTCCATTGGTAGCTTGACACTTGGAAAGCTTTAATTACCATCCATTAAAGGCTTGAAAAGTGGCGACTTGTGGGCCAAGTAAAGTGCAAGACTCTGATTAACACTTTATCAGTGCACTTTTACTCTGGGTTTAACTTCTTTTCTATAATTACAGTGCTCTGGCCTCTGTAATTATTTTCTGTCAGATCCATAAATTCCCTTTAATTCTAGAGAGTATCTATGAATTTTCTTAGGCCATAACACTTCCTTTAAGCCTGGCATAAAATTCATTTACTAAAATACCCTTTTATCGGCAAAACCGACTCTTTAATTTAGTAAAGCCACTCCACTAGCCTTTTGGTTGTGGGACTAATTTTATAAATTAGTACAACCTTCTAACCATTTAATCTCATTTTTATATACATTTTTTTGAGGTCTCTTGCTATTTTAAATAATTACCTCAAATGGTATACTTTTTACCAGTAATAACCTCATAAATTCCATTGAAGCTGCCTCAGGGGTATTTTCATCTTTTCTCTTCACAGAAGAACCTTAGAATATTATTTCCCTTTTTTTTGGATTTTCTTGGAATTCTCTGTGTACTCTTCCATTTTTATCCCTGTTGGTCATAACTTTCAGAATTTACAGTTTAGTCCCTGGTTGGACTTAACTTCATATAATCCTCTCTTTGAGGCTTCTAACTCAACCTTTAGCCTATATCTAGTCTCTTTTCTCTCTCTAGGCCTTCGAGACTTTACTGGAGTCTCTGACCTTGATTATACTGAAGCTCCTGAAAAACTTTTACTTTGCAGTTTAGTCCCTGAAACTGCTTTGACTTCCTTTCTCATCTTTGGGACTTCTTCTCAAAGGAGTCTAGTAGCCTATCTAATTCAGGCTATTTCTGGTACTTCTAGGTCTAAAAGTCTGAATGTTACAAGGGTGACATGGGAAGTGTTCCTACAGCAATTCCATGAGAAGGAAGCGAAATTCCTAACCCTGAAGCAGAAGGATAACGAGCCATTTGATGAGTACTTAGCTAAATTTATACGTCTTTCTCACTACTTTAGTTATCTGTGTTACCAAGATGATGAGAGGCGGATGACCAAAAAGACTGCTAGAGGACTGAAGTAGTTTTTAAGGGAGATGATTGCTCCCAGGCAGTTCGAGCACTTCAACATTGAGGCTTGCCGAATTACGAAGAACAGCTTAAATCATCATTTAATGATTGAGCCTACTCCCAAGTTAGAGAAGGGAGATCAGGGTGGTACCTCTTCTGATGCGAATAGGAAGAGGAAGAGGCCATGGGACAACTGAAAGAGTAAGAAGGGAGGCAAGCCCCTAAATAGCAAGGAATGCCCAACCTGTGATAAGAGTTAAGGTGATAGACCATGTATGGCTAGACAGAATGTCTGCTACAGTTATAGTAAGTCTGGACACTTCTCGAGAGAATGCCCACAGAATACAGAGAAGGTAAGGTCTTATATGCGAGAATGAGTATTTGCCATCACAAGGGAAGATGGCCGTAAGTCTCTGGAAATGATCCAAGGAACGATCATTATTAAGAACTTCCTAGTGATTGCAATGTTTAATTAGGGTGCTAATTATTTTCTTCTCTCATATGATTGTTTTAAAGGACTCAGCTTGGTTATGAATATGTTGCCGTATGATATACATGTGTCCACACCAACACATAATAGGATAATTACATCTGATGTGTGCTTAAACTATATAGTTGGTTATAAGCACTATTATATTGCCTTAGACTTGATATGTAGGCCTTCCATGAAGTTGATGTGGTGATGGGATTGAATTGGTTGTCTTCCCATAATGGCAAGGACAAGACCTTGATCCTACCCTCAAGAGAAATGGAATTAAATCTGGAAGTTAAGTTAAACTTCGTAACGGATGCCTAGACAAGCAATTGTATGATGAATGAAGCTACATAAGACTAGCAGAGGTTAAGAGAAAAGTGTGTTTCGTCATGATAAACCAAGGGAATTAGTGGCGATGGACGAATACAGAGTGATTGCTAAAGGAGGTAGTAGCTTTCATCACCACAAACAAGGATTCTGGTCATGATGAACAAACACAATAACTCTCAGATGTTGAGATGGTATCTCAATGAGACGTAACGACTTTTAGAGGTCGTAGAGAGTAAGATAAGTAGAAGTCAGGAAGAGAACAGTAGCCACTATTTAGAGTTACCAGATTCCCCATCAAAAAGGAAAGTAATGATAAGGAATTAAATAAGACAGTTAGAGGTTGAGTCTTTACACCACTAAGAAGGTGTAAGTGGCAACCTAAGCTAGAGAAACTCTTACAGCCTCGTTAGGGCTAGAGCACCATGATATAGTAACTATCTCAAGTCCCAGAATAGATGAATAGGAACTTTGAGATAGTGAAGTTAAGATGGAGAGCCCTAGTGAAATGTATTAAGGATCAAGAAGAAGAGGACGAGACAGATAGCTATGTAAGGAACTAGCTTAGAGGTTGGCATGTTCCCCTTAATGTTAAAAGATACTCAGTCGCTTGGTGTTTAGGTTGAGAGGCATCCTTTTTCAGGGGATAAGGTCTTGGCTAGGAGTTTTCCTAGAGAGGGTGAAATTGGTCCTCCAAATTAAAATTTACGTTGCTCAAGATAGAGCAAGGTACTTTATCCAAGCAGGAAAGGGAAGCAGCCGAGGCAAGGCAAAAGGAGTTTACCTTACCCAATAGAAGTATGACTAGCCAAGAACAAAGCTAGGCTTAGATGTATCTGAGCTTAGCAGAGTACTAGAGCAAGTAGAAAGAAGAAGAACCTCAAAGTCCTCTCCCTATGACTTCCAAAAGCAACTGCGAACACAAAGAGAGGCTCCCTTTTTAGGGATGAGATGTCTGGTTGGCACACTACAGACATAGCAACCAGTAAGAGCTTGCACTCCTTGTATTTGAAATGCCAGGCATTATGCATGTTAGAGTATGCTCCTACTAAAAGGTAAAGTACAGGAAAGAGAAATTGCATAAGTGCTCTCTCTGTAACGTTCTAAAATAGTAAGAAACGGTAAGAGCAGCTGGAGGAATAAGAGAACTCCTAAGACAGATTGGCTTAGACACCTAAAGAGACAAATAGGTGGCCTAGGAAATTAACATGAAGCCTAAAGGAATGGTATTGGTTCTTAGAGTAGTTTTGGGGAATTATCAGTTAAGTGACCAACTGAGAGAAGGTGACTATGCTTAGTCCTATGGTCAAAAGTCTCCCAAAGATCTTAAAGAGTATGGTACCACTTTGGGAAGATAAGGACCAAGGATGAGTTGAGGATGTGGAAACCTCCTGTAGTTGTAAACCGATACCGAGAGAGTACCCACAACTTCCTTCCAGAAAACCTTATAATTAATTAGACTGGATTAAATTTCCTTCCAATTAACAGAGGAAAGCCAAAGTTAGAGGAGTTAGAGCCATAAGACGTGAAAAAGAGACATTCAAGCTAGTTCTAGATACAGGAAGAACCCATGTGATATAGAGACAGACTGTGTATTGACAGATAAAACCTTAAGATGAGGTAAGAGACAATAATGTAAGCTGAAAAGGCCCGACTAAAGATAGATCAGGAAAGGGATCTAAGATAGCAAAGTACCAGGGTTAAGCTTATCAGAATCAGTGCCTCAGTTTTCCGTCAGCACTGTTTAGTTAAGTGTTTCAGAAAAGAGTAGCCCAAGGAAGGGTGACCCTAGGAAGAATGTGAGAAAGTGCAAAAGCCAGAAATGTTAGCCATTTGGCAATAATGCACTAACTCCAACAGAAAACAGGAGATGAAAGTTAAGGAAGCTGTTAAGTGTAACAACTCATGTTTAAATCAATTAACTTTCCTTGCGGAAGCATTTGGAATCACTTTTTCAAGGCTACAATTGATGAAAAATCAATTTTGAAAATTTTCATTTACGGGTTACTATTCATTGTCACATTAAAATGTGACAAACTTCGAAAATTCATAACTAATTGTAGAAAAATTGAAATTGAGTGATTCCAAGTTCTACAGAAAGCTCTTTGGATAAAATTTTGAGAAAAAATAGTTTCTGAACTGATTGCCTTGAAATTCAGGCTCAATTTCCTTTGAAAAAGTTACTGTTCATTTGGTCATTTTTGGATTCTACTGTATTTTTGCCTAAATTTGGAAAGGCATAACTTTCAGATCGGTTATCAGAAATGGGCAAACTACCCCTCATTTTAAAGAGAAACATCAGATCTCTTCACTTGCCAAATATTATGACCTAACTCACTCATTTGATAGGTTAAACTGGAGCTACAAACTCACTGTTCCAGGACTTACGTTTTATCCCTTAACATCTCTTTAATTCTTTTTATTTCTTTGGCATACATAACATGGCCTTACTCTTTCCCGTTCATGCTCATACACTTTCATTCATACCATAAATATTATAATTAAATACATGGCATCATTGGCATCCATAACATAGTTCACAAAATAGTAGAATTATACATTTATCAACAGTCCCATCCATTAACAAGAATAATTCTCCGCTTACTTCTCCTTGCTTCTCATGCCATTATTGCCCATCATTGATTGAACTAAATGGTTGGTTAGGGAGGGTGAGATTCGGGGGAATCTCAGTAGCAAACACTACCCATAAGCATGCAAGACATAATGCACATGCATGACATGTTATAACATTAACAAATGAATGCCATGGAAAGTAAGCTAAAGCATTTCATGCTTCTATAACATATTGCCAAGGCAAAACATAACATAAACTTGCAAACATAACTTTACAAATATTTTATCATAGCTTAGTCACATCATGGCAACACAATCACATCATGCAAGCATACATATCAAGCACACAGTATACGTAAGTTTACTACCTTGTAACATGGCTTTCCCCTTGCTTTTTCTTTGGTTCCCTTGTCTTTCCAACCATGTGGACATTCGGTCAATATCACCAAATATCCTCTTGGATGTTCCAAAAGTCCTAAACATAGTCACATTGATCATACAATCCATTAGGACCACTAGATTACACAAAGTTCAAGACTAGCTTTCTTGAACCTCTACCCTTTCTCTTAGTCTTAGGGTTTTTGTTCCAACTTTTCTAACATAAATCTTATCATTTTCCATCCTTAAGATCCATTTCTTGTCAATTAGGACCACTTTAGATGGCCTTAGATTCAAGAATACCAAATCTGGAAATTTTGCTTCGCGGGTACTGTTCACGCAGAATTTCCAGAATTTTTGCTCAACTTTGAAAATTCATAATTAATTCTAGAAAAATCCAAATTGAGTGCTTCTAAGTCTCACTAAAAGCTCCTTAAGTTTACTTTAAATGAAAAATAGTTTCATGAACCAATCCTACGCCGAACAGTACCAGAACTGTACGGAACTCGAAACTCTTCCAAAAGTTCAACACTGTTTCCAGATTTCAAACCCTAACTTTGAAAAATCACCATAAATCGTACACATATCCAAATGAAGTGTTCTACCTATGGATTTAAATCTCACAGAGTGTACTTTAAGCATACAAAATTTCAGAATCAGATATGCACAGTAACTAATCCGAAATTGTTATACAATCAGGTGCTATAACCACCACATACTTTGTTTTAGAGTTTGATCTGGCTTGGAACCACTTGGCCTTTCTTTCTCCCTCTTCTTTCTCTCTCTAGAAACCATTTTACAAGAGCTTCCCTATGGATTCCTTATGCTTGGACGAAATGGTAGGGAGGGGAGGGGGTATTTATAGAAAAGCAGACTGAATCTAGACCGTTGATCTTAAAAATACGTGGCTCGATCTGGACCGTCCATTTTCTCTTTTGATCTTACGGTGACAAGTGTCCTATGACATCATGCTTACCTCATCATGATGACATCATGCTTACATCATCAAGCCACATGTCTTGCATCCGACCGTACACGTGTCTTCCATCTAGCCGTGCACGTAATATTTTCTTTTTCTTATCTAACCGTACACTTGTCACTTTGATGTCCTTTCATCATTTATGACATTAAAATAGGGAGAAAATAAATGGAAATTCGTGTAAAAATATTTTCTTAATTATTTCTCCACCTATCAAGCCAATCTTGCACCGTATCGGATATTTTTCGGGTCCTGACTTACCCTGTACCACCAGGACATGTTCTGACACTATTTTCTCATCTTAATTAAGTACATATATGGTGCCACCTTAGAGGATCAGAGGGAAAAATAATTAGCTCTACTGACAGGCTACTTAACCTTACTGAGTCATGCAGTAGAGATTTCACTATAACGGGTAGACAAGAGACTGTCTAAAATATTCCCATACTGCGTTCTGATTTTTATGCTGTCCATAATTATCTTCTGGTGACTCAGCATGATGACTCGTCAGTGTCATGATTACGCTTGCTGACTCAGCATCGTCATGATGGCTCTTAGATATTTTCTTTGGTTTTGTCTCCTATTTAGGGGACAAAATTATTTAATATTTGACTGGAGTATTTTATTCAATCCAGAGCTCTAAAAATTCATCCAAAAATATCATAAAATTCCTCACATTCTAGAGAAAACTTGTAAATTTTCTCAGGTCATAACTCAACCTGTAGCCCCACTTAAAAATCATTCTTTAAAATGCCCTTTTTCGGCATAACTGGCTTTTAAGTATTCTTAAAGCCATTTTGTTGGTCTTCTGGGGATGAGACTAACTTTATAATTTTTTATAGTCTCTTAGGTCATAAATCCCCATTTTACCATAATTTTCTGAGGTTTCCTTATGACTCAAACAATTAAATTTACCTCTACATCTCAAATTGAGCCATAAACTTATAAATTCTTTTAAGTTACCTCAGGGGTATTTTCGTCATCTCTCTTCACAAAAGAGCCTTAGAATATTATTTTCCATTTTTTGGATTTTCTTAGAATTTTCTAAGTACTTTGCATTTTTGCCCCTGATGGCTGTAACTTTCTGAATTTACGGTTTTACCCCTGCTTAGGCTCAACCTCATAAAACCATCTCTTTGAGGCTTCTAACTTAACCTTTGGTCTGTATCTAGCCTCTTTTTTCTTTCTAGGCCTTTGAGACTCTACTGGAGCCTCTAACCTTGATTACACTTTAGCCCCTTAAAACTTTCACTTTGCAGTTTAGTCCATAAACCTGTTTTAACTTCCTTTCTCATCTTTAGAACCTCTACTAAAAAGAGGTCTGGTAGCCTATCCTATTCAAGCTATTTCTAGTTCTTATAGGCCCAAAAATCGGGATGTTACAATTTTGCCCCTCTCAAAAGAATTTCGTCCTCGAAATTCCGAGTCAAACCTCTATTCTTACCCTTAATGAGAGGTTAATTGAGGAGAATATCCCCACTTATACTAAATTTTGACCTCTTCAACTTTTCATTATACTTATTTCCAGGTTTCAACCTTGGATTTCATACTTACATAACTTGTCGTTTTATACTTTTATGTCATTTACATGAGCATGGCCTTTGCTTTGAAGCATTTTGTCACCACTGCTCACCTTCTTCCTCTCCTTTAGGCTCATTCTTTCATAATACTACCATGACAGTGTGCCTGTCTTCATGGTATTTTACTATACCATGGCATTTTGGGTTCTCTTAATACAACTTTTATCTATTCTTTGCTGTATACCCTGCTATTCCTCTTTATTTTAAGGGCATATCTCCTTTCTTTCCTTCATTGACTAGAACAGAATTGAGCTCAGTCTAATCAACAATAAAGGTGTCTGGAACAAGTCAAGGGTACTCTCTTTATATTAGTCCACCGCTGAAGGAGATTTCAGTATCTTAAACTCATCTCTAGTCATCGTCTTCCCAAAGAGGTACTGTACTCTTACCCTTATGGCTCAGTTACTTTCTCTTAGGCTTGGTCTATTATGACCTCAGGAGTTACTGCGCTCTACTGTAAGCCTCTTCAGGATCCATCATGACCCTGGAATACTATCATCAATCTGAGCCATCTTAGGATCTCTAGGAGACTCTAGACCATAAAATTGAGTGATAAAATAAGTCACCTCCACTCAGCTAGTAACTTGACAGATTATTCCCTAAGACTGATCATAAATATCAATATTGTCTTCTTAGGCCTTACTCAATCCTTTCTGTCAACTCCTAGAATTCTTAGCCTTTCCATATTTCTTTAGCCCTTAGTTTTAGCTTCCTTAAGTCACTTTCCTTTCTTTGTGCCTTTCGAATCCCTAGGCACTGGCTCATCTCTAGAGCCCACTAACTTGCCGTTGCATCAATGCCGGCCTGCCTTATCTTAGGACTCCGCAGTCCTTGCTGTCTCTTAATAATTTGGACAGCTTCAGGAGAGGACTTATATCATCACATTCTCATTATCCTTCAGTATCTCGTAGTACCTTGTTAAGCTCAAAGAGCATCTGTTTGCATATCACGCTTTTGTTGTCTTAACCAGTTTCACTCTCTCTCTCTTGGGTAAGGTCCATTCTGTGCCTTGCCTCAGCTGCTTCTTCTACTTTTCTTGTGGGAGGACAGATTGCTTTAACTGGAGCATCATCAACTCAACCACTTACTTTCTGTTTCATTCCTTCAGAGGATAGCTTACTCTTACTAGAGCAGCGTCACTTTGATTTGGAGAACCATTCCCCAATCTTAGAGAGGTACTTCATGGTCAAGACTTTCCTCATATGCAATCTCTACTAGGGTACATTTCTCGAATACCATATCCCTATCAAAGGGAGCCTCTCTACCAGATTACTCGATCTTATAGGCAGTGGCATCTATCTATAGGAATCTCATTTCTTAGATTCCTTAATGGTCTGAGTTACATGGTTGCATGCTCTTGGATGCCTTAAGGACATAAAAGAGTGCTATTTAGTCCCTAACATTATCATATGTCTAAGCATCATCGAGCTCTAGGTATTATCAGGAACTTGCTTATCTCTCTCGGTGAATTAGTTCCCAATGCAACCATCCACTATCATGTTCTTATTCATTTCCTTTCATCTCTATCCTCGAGAGGGATCTTGCCTCACTTTACTCTTTCTAACTTTCTTTACCTCTTGACCAATTATTCTTATGGTCAGGTATTGATCACAATATTCTCATCACATTACACAGTGAATATTTAATCACTTTGCTGTGTGGTATCTAGGTCTGGCACCTAGGTCATCATTGACCCTTCATTCATTATCATCTGATCTCTGTCCCTCTTGGTTCACTATCCCTTAGGGATTTCTACCTCTACTCAGGGATTTGAACAAACCTTAAACATCTCATCCTGTTACCTTGCCTCTATAGAGGTCACATCGATTACTTAAGGTACAGGTTGACATTCAGTTCCCTTACTAGGGCATTGACTTATACCTCTGACTGGCTTACTGTACCCTTAACCATTCATTTCTATGGTCATATGCTAATCATAAACTGACCATATTACACAGCAGGCATTGATCATTAAAACATCTCCGCTGTATGACATTCTAGTCAGGCACCTTTAACCAATCACCCGAGGCTAGGTTGTCACCCTGCTTCCTTATTTGGGTCTAGACTCCTATTCTTTACTGGCTTACCATACTCTTAGCCATTACCCTCTGGAGACGTCTTTCAACTTTAACTCATTCATTGGTCAAGCTCTCTCAGCTCAACCATTCCTCTCCTGAGAGGGAGCCTCTTAGCAACGACTACCTATTTCTCAGGTTACTCTCTATCATTCCTTACTTCTCTTCTATGTCTATTTCTTTCAGAGAAAATACTTAAGCTTTCTGTAATCCAAATGACCAAATAAATTTATTAATGAACAAGGTAAATTATTTTCCTCAAAATTCAGAGTATAAAAATTTTAAATTTTAAATTTGTTCTGGTTACCAGAACCATTTGCTCTGATACCAAAAATGTAACACCTTATGTTTAAATCAATTAACTTTCCTTGTGGAAGCATTTGGAATCACTTTTTCAAGGCTACAATTGATGAAAAATCAATTTTGAAAATTTTCATTTACGGGTTACTATTCATTGTCACCTTAAAATGTGACAAACTTCGAAAATTCATAACTAATTGTAGAAAAATTGGAATTGAGTGATTCTAAGTTCTACAGAAAGCTCTTTGGATAAAATTTTGAGGAAAAATAGTTTCTGAACTGATTGCCTTGAAATTCTTGCTCAATTTCCTTTGAAAGAGTTACTGTTTATTTGGTCATTTTCGGATTGTACTGTATTTTTGCCTAAATTTGGAAAGGCATAACTTTCTGATCGGTTATTGGAAATGGGCAAACTACCCCTCATTTTAAATAGAAACATCATATCTCTTTGTTTGCCAAATATTATGACCTAACTCACTCATTTGATAGGTCAAACTGGAGCTACAAACTCACTGCTCCAGGACTTACGTTTTATCCCTTAACATCTCTTTAATTCTTTTTATTTCTTTGGCATACATAACATGGCCTTACTCTTTCCCGTTCATGTTCATACACTTTCATTCATGCCATAAATATTACAATTAAATATATGGCATCATTGGCATCCATAACATAGTTCACAAAATAGTAGAATTATACATTTATCAACAGTCCCATTGATAAACCTTGTCGCTAGGTAATCAAAGTTTTACTAGGGAAATGCAGCAAGTGAGGAACTACCTAGGTCATTCTTCTCAAGGAGCCTTAAGTTGTATTTCAATTCTTAACAATTCACTTTTAATTATCAAATTACCCAAATGAAAGCTTGGAGTTCAGAAAAGAGAAATTGAAACAAGAAACAAATCTAATGAAAGGTAAAAGGCAAAAGAAGATTCAGATAAGAGATAGTAGTTCCCCTAGCAATTTATCCAACCTTCCTTGTTCAATCTTATAATTTGGAGTCTCTTAATGTCAATTAAATGGATAGATTCAGCTACTGCCCAAATCTCTCTTAACACAGATCAGAAACAACTATCTTACTAGATTCATTATTTTGATCTGTGAGAAGGAAAATCAATTGACAAGAAAACTTGAGAAGCAAGTTGCAATTCTCTAAGAATGACCACAACTGTGAATCATCAATGTATTCAACCAAAATTCAGATTTACAGAACAACAGTCCAAGTAAAATGAATTAGATTTACAAATCAACAGAGAATCCTCTATTCAACTGAATTAAAGGACACAACTCACATCTGAATGTTCAATTAGATCTCCAAGAAACATAAATCTAATCATCCAACCTTCATTCTAACCACAATTGTTCAATTGAAGCAAATGAACCTTAGAATAGAAAGTAGAAACTAGATCTGAATGACCCCCTGTTCAGCTCTATGAACTTAGGTCAGCTTCATTGCTAGAAGAACTTGGAAATTCAGCTACTCATACTCTGGATTAGGGTAGAAACAACAAAAATTGATGAAAGATCCATGGTTGATCGGTGGAAATTGATGAATTTGGACGAAAATGGAAGAGAGAAATGAGAGAGGGCGGAGAGAGCAAGAAAATCGTGTCTGGGAGGAGAATGAGGAACTGAAAATCTGGTATCTTGTTGAAGCGCGCGACTCTGCATTTAAATCTAGAATTTTTCGTCATCTGCCGCGGCGCCTCTGTTAATCCGCCGCGGCGCCTGTCCTGTACGGTGCCGTTTTGATTAATGATCCTGAGCTTCATGAAAACTTCTGTCCGCTGTGGCGCCTTAGTCCATCCGCCGCAGTGCCTTTCACCGAGAGTACCATTGGAAATCTGCCGCGGCGCTTTTCCAAATCTGCCGTGGTGCCTCAGACAGAATGGTGAAAATGCTACTGAAACTCCCTGAAATTCATACCAAAGCAGGGATCAAAAGTACACATATATAAAATCATATAAAAACATGCAAAAACACGTATAAAACCTCACAATTCCTCTCACCAACTCTTATGCACAATGGAAGCTAATTATGCCCAAAGTATGCAAATATAGATGGCAAAAGCATGAGTTTAGGGCTAGAAATGTATGCAAATAATGAGACTTATCAACTCCCCCACACTTAGCTTTTGCACTCCTAGGCAAATCAGGTCTAAACATAATGTGAAAGAGAAGGATGAGAGAAAGGAATAAGCAAGCCTAAAAGTTCAGGTTACAACTGCAGTCAACAATGAGTCTTCAACTAACATCCATCCATGGAACATTCTAATGCAAAGAAATCAAGCAATGATATGTAATTTAATCTAAGTGAATAAGATATAGAAGACCACACAAGGGAATTAGTGTATCACTCAACTCACAAGTATCAAAGGTTCTTTCACTCAATTCACTTATTCAAATGCTCTACCATATGCTTGTAATAGCTCTACCTCTCCACCACTCAAATACATAAGTACTCAAGAATCAAGAGGACTTTTGTGGCTTGTAATGTAAAGGTGAGGAAGAAATGCACAAGGATGCATATGAGGATAGAGATAATATGTGAATCAATGTGTAGAACTCAATAGCATTAGTAATGTTCAATTGAGGGTCTAATTTCTTGATCTTGAACTCTAAGGCTGTAAAGGTGCTTTTATTCTCACTTTCTTTTCTTTTCTTGCTTTTTCATTTCTTTTCTTTTCTATTCTCTTTCTCTTTTTTTTCTTTACATTCGCATGTTTCTTCTTTTCTTTTTCTTTTCAGTTTTTTTTTCACCCCATGAAAGAGAGCCTTTCTGTCGTTCGCTTAGAGGTTCTCGCTCAAAAATTTATCCAAGCTATGCAGTAGAGCAAACTCGGGTCGTTTCACTTTTGGGAGCCTAAATTAGATGTCTAAGTTAGATTAATGCTATGCAGAGTAATGAAAAAGGGGTTTTTGGTGTTTTTAGCCATTAATGAAATGCCAAAACTAAATGCAATGAATACTGATCTAAGTTACTATGTTTTTGGATTTTTCTAAGATAGTGGTGATGAAGTGAAGTTAATGATATGAAATCTCTTGAATATAGCTTTGAAGCAATCATAGTTCAAAATAATTTTGGGAGTAGAAATCACCAAGTCTTCTAATGAAAACCTTAAAGAACCCTTTAAGTCTAGGATCTTAATCAATGTCACCCATTTCATAAGATCCTATTAAGCTCACTTGGTGTGTGTAATAAGATTAATTAATGCACTTGGTTAAATGCAAGCTCAGATCAACTCAACAATCACACATTACCATGCAAGACAGAGAGTATCAAAAGGGATGCATAGAAACATATATGTAACCACATATATTAAAGCTCAAATTCAACATTAACTAATCCAATACACAAAACAATCATCCGGAATTGATTACAACCATAATCAAAATAGCTCAGCTCAAATTTACAAATCCTAGACCTAGAAATTCATAAATAAAGAACTAGAACTCATAGATGAAGCTAACTCCCCTTTGAAGCTCTTGGAACTCATGCTCCTTCCACCATATTCAAGAGTTGAGAGGCTTAGCTAGCCATAACTCTTGAACCAACTCCAACTAGATAATGTTCTTCAGCCATGGTAGCAGCAGATGGAAGAAATGGAAATGGGATTAGGGTTTCTGAGGTGAAAATGAGAGAAGAGGATGAAAGATACGAAGGTGGAGGCTGAATCCTTCTCATCTGCTGTCATCATACCTAAAATAGGGTTTCTAACCCGAAACTTACGTGCATGGGTCGGTTTTTGGGGATGGGTAGGTCAAAATTTCCCGAAATGGTCGGGTCTGGAATTTGCTGCTCCGAGGGGTTCGCCGCGGCGAAACATGGCAGAGACCTGCCTTCACGGATGGGATTTCGCCGCGGCGAAGTGAGATGTTGGCCGCGGCGAACCTAGGCAGAGGATCTTCTCTTGTTTCTTTTGCCTTGAGTTCTTCAATTCTGACCCCAAATCTTTAGTGTCCTACAATAAAAAGTAACAAATTGAAGTATCAATTGTCCTAGAGGTTAATTGAATCCAATTAACAACCAATTATGACAATTTAATCCTCAAAATGACACTAACTCCAAGTAAGAACCATAAATCTCAGTTAAGCACAATTTTCACTTAAAAGGACCAGAAAGTATGACAAAAATCATGGATAATGATATGAAAAGAAATTAATATTTTGAGCTCAATCAAATTCCCCCACACTTAGACCTTTGTACTCCTGAACAAAGCGTGAGAATAATTCAAAGTGACACTAGAACAAAGAGAAATACTACCATGCTTAAAGATGAAAGTAGAAGATTAGTAAGAAATTCTCACGGAATTGACATCAGTAAACAAGGACATGCTAAGAAAATGAGCACAAAGGAAAATTAACTTAAAAGATTGATTAAGAAAGATCCATCTCACGGATAAGTGTTTCACTCTTAACTCACTTGTCTTTAGGGTTATTTCACTCCAAGTATACTCAATCCAATTTCTACCATAGGCTTGTAATAATTCTACCTCTCCACCATGGGAAACAACTTTGCAAATCAAGAGGACTTTTCAGGGACAAAATTTGGAATGGAGGTCAGTCGGAATGAATGAAATGAGAATGAACATGAAGATGAAAATGAGTACGAACATACAAATTATTAAAACAAAATTAGTCTAAATAATAACTGGGAGAGAAGTTACTTATTTTTAATATTTACATCTCTTTTTTTTTTTTTCGGCTGAGCAACTTCTTCTTTTTTTCTTTTTTCTTTTTTTTTTTTTTTTTTGCATAGTTATGTTGCATGCATGTACTCAAGATGAAAGCTCAAAAGGGTTTACAATGGTAAAATGATTAGGGTTGTGTTTGGGAAATGCGGGTATGAAATCGAATGCCTCTATCATTTTTACAAAAATTGATTCGCTGAGCTTCGATTAAGAACGAGAACAAGTTCTAGAGAAATATGAACTAAGCAGATTCACTCAATTTAATAACTTAAGGTCCAAAAATCCTTCCAACAAGGCTCAAATCTCAATTAGTCAATCTCAAAAGTTAACAACCATATAGTCATAATTTCAAAGCACATCATCATTTACTAGCTGTCAAAAACATGAGAATAACTAGTCTAAGTTCAACCCTCATTTAAAAGCATGAAAATTTTCTAAAAGCACTAGTACAATTTGAACTCTTCTACTAATTTTGAAAAAGGATGCAGGAGTATGACGATTCTAAGCCGGGAAATTTTTTTTTTTTTTTTTTTTTTGAAAACCAGCTGAGATTGCAAGGAATTTATTAATTTTTTTTTTTTTTTTTAGAGTTCGCCGCGGCGAAACATGCCCGAATGGCTTATTATTCATGAAAGAGGAGGCTTCGCCGCGGCGAAACAAGAAGTTGGCCGCGGCGAAACAAGGCAGAAAGCGAAAATTCCTGTGCAATTTCAGCTCTTCAGCAACTAAACTCAAAATATTCACAATTAAACCAATCTATCAGTTCAAAAACACCTCAAAATCATCTAAATGCATGGATGCACGAGAAGCATTTGCTAAAATCCACAATATGGACCTCCCCCACACTTAAACACAACATTGTCCTCAATTTGTGAATTAAGGATAGCAAACAATGCAAGGAGGCTCAGAAGTGAAAATAGAACAAAGATTAAAGCAAGCTAATCAGAATCATCCAAGTGAACAAGCGTAAAAACCAACGAGGCACATAAAGTGTAAGAAACAATCCAGCCTCAAAACAACACAAGAAACAAAAGAACTAAAGAAAATAGCAGAAAACCACAAAAACAGAAAACTAAGACTGATGCTCAGGTCAGCTGCTCCAGATCCTGACGGTCCTGCACCTGATGTGCCTGCTCCGTCCATACCCATATGGTGCTGTGGCTCCTCCTCCTCAGCCGGTAAAGTGAAGTTCAAACGATCCGCAAGCAAAGCATCAAAACGGCGGCGGTAGCGACGTTCTCGCTCATAGAGGGCATCACGGTCCTTTCTGCCGCTTTATCTCCCGAATGAGTGTAACGCGAATCTGATGAACTTCCTCAGATAGCTCGTCAATATCATCGGCAAGCGTGTCTAAGGTGACGGGCTGGGGGGTTCGGGAACATCAGGGCCTTCCTCGGCTGGATCAGTGGCGGCCTGGCCTGCACTAACATCGTATACGGGGTGGACAGGTGGGTGGGGTGCAATGGTGGGTAATTTAAGGCGCTCAAACCGGAATAGAGGGGCAGGCTCAAAGTAGCTGTCATCATCAAATGTAGGAACTCCGCACTTGCGGAAAAGGTCAGAAACAAGATGGGGAAAGACAATGCTATTGGTGATTTTTTTGGTATTGACGGAAGAATGGAGGGCGGATTGAATGATTTCAGCTACGTCAAAGGATTTGCCGGTCATGAGGAGAAAAACAATAAGAGCTTGGCGTTTGGGGAGGTTCTGGAGGTGGGAAGTAGGTAGGATGTTATTGCAGACTAAGTGTAGCCACGGCTTTGCCTCAGGCCGAAAATCAGAACGTTTTAGGTACAGTTCAGCAGTGCGGGGACGATGCCAAGTGGCACCATCCCGGCATAGGGTCTGGAGGATCTCATCATAAGGATAATTATCACGATAATGGGAGTACTGAGAATTACGGACTACAGGAAGCCGGTAGTGGTCTCTTATGTTATAAATAGTGAAAGTGTAGTTCATAAGCTTGCCCCGGAAAGGAATGGATAGCATACCATGAAGACGGGCGTAGGTGTAGAAATGGCGGACAAAGACATCATTACCATTGGCTCGTGGGCGAGCCAATTCAAGCATTTGGGATTCCTGAAGTCTCTGGACAAAAGGATGGTCGGATGGTTCAAGGGGAAAGGCTCTCTCCCTATGGAGGGGGCGCTTGTCCACTACCCTATAGATGGAATCATAGGTTAAGGGTCCCTCAGAGTCAGACTCAGACTCAGACATGGGTAAAGGTTCAGGGTGTGGGTTTTTGGTGCGAGGCATATCCTGAAGCAACAACAACAGAAAGAACACTAATCACAACAAAAAGACCTACAACCTAAACAACACAGAATTGAGGAAACTTAAAACCTAACCGTGGCAAATGGTTAGTTAATGATTCATAGGTTTTCAGAGGACTAAAATTTTCAAAATTAAGCAAATAGATTAATTAAAAAGACAATGCACTATGAATCATAGATAACCTACAGGCCACGCAACTACACTAACCATAAACTAATCCAATATCAAAAACCATAACAAATAACCTAATAAACCACTAACTAAACTAAACTAAACTAAAGGAAAGAACAAAGGGGAGGAGAAAGAACATACCAAGAAAGGAGAGAGAGGCGACGGAGAAGGGCGCACGGCTGAAGCAGAGAACGAAAATGGAAGAGAAAGAGAAGAGATGGGGGAACGACGGGTTAGAGGGAGATGGAAAGGGAGGGGTGCCGACGGAAGGGAAGAGAGAAGCTGGAACGGTTTCTGAAGGGAGAAGGCGCAGAGGGGAGAGTCCGAGCGATTAGGATTAAGAGGGGCCGAAGTTCAAGGGGGAAGACGGTTTTGAAGTGAGGGGAAAATGGGTTTTATGGGGTGGGGATGTGAAAAGACCAAAAGGGTTTGAAGGGAAGGGGGGCGGGCGACTAGATTGGGGGCAAGATGGGAAAAACAGGCGGAAAACAGCAAAGACAAAACGCTTCACCGCAGAAACGGCACGTTCGCCGCGGCGAATAATAAGTTCGCCGCGGCGAACTATGCCCGAGGAAAGAAACTGAAAGAGAACCGTTTCGCCGCGGCCAATATAAGTTCGCCGCGGCGAAATAGTCCCGAGAGGAAACACACAGGGACGGCCGAGTTTCGCCGCGGCGAAAGGACAAGTTCGCCGCGGCGAAACACCACAGAACGCACAGAGAAAACAAAAAAAAACGACAACCAACAAAACCAACAACAGACAAGGCTGGATATTTCAAAAACTTCAAAATGCCTCAAAAGAGATCAAGAGGTGTTCAACAAATCCATGAATAGGCAGTATACCACAGATAAAATTCCTCAATCAAATTGAATCATATAATTCACTTAAAACACCAATTCATCAGGCATGAAACAAGATAGGAGAGAGATCAAAACAACCAGGGGAGTTTTATTGAAATTAGCTATAACTACTCTACTTTCCTACTGAAGGGAGTCTCTCCCCCACACTCATTCAACATACAACTCATGCAACATAACAAGATTAACAAATAAGCAAAAGCATGTAAATGAGTGAAGGAAAGAAACTACCAGGGAGCTAAGGAGGTTTCTGGTTCTCATGGTAGAGCTTCAACTGATGGCCATTAACTTTAAGGTTTGCTCCAGTTTTCTCATCGAGAAGCTCCACCATTCCAAAATTATGCACCTTTGTGACTGTGTAAGGTCCATCCCAACGGGTGTTGAACTTTCCATGCTTAAATTTGAATCTGGCCTTAAACATCAGCACTTTGTCCCCCCTTGAAGTTCTTCCGTAGGAGACCCTTATCATGCACCAATTTTGTCTTCTCCTTGTAAAGTCTAGCGCTCTCATAAGCCTCCAATCTCAGTTCCTCAAGCTCTTGCAGCTGCAACTTCCTCTCCACCCCAGAAGATTGTAAATCCATGTTGCATTGTTTGACTGCCCAATATGCCTTATGCTCCAACTCTACTGGTAGATGGCATGCTTTGCCAAAGACTAAACGATAAGGAGACATTCCAATCGGCGACTTATAGGCAGTTCTGTAGGCCCACAATGCTTCCTCTAATCTTAGGCTCCAATCTTTCTTGGATGGTTTGACTATCTTCTCCAGCACTTGTTTCACTTCTCGATTGGACACTTCAGCTTGGCCATTGGTTTGGGGGTGATATGCAGTGGAGACTTTGTGGGTGACACCAAATTTAGAAAATAAGTTATCTACCACTTTATTACAAAAATGGGTACCTCTATCACTAACCACAGCCCTTGGAATCCCAAACCTACAGAAAATGTTGGACTTAAGAAACTTAGAAACCGCTTGGGCATCATCTTTTCTAGTAGGTACAGCCTCTATCCATTTGGAAACATAATCAACAGCTAGAAGAATGTATATAAAACCAAAGGAGGAGGAAGGGACCCATGAAATCAATCCCCCAAACATCGAAAATTTCGCAAAACAGTAAAGGTTGTTGAGGCATTTCATGTCTTTTACCTAACCCCCCAAAACGTTGACATTTGTCACAGGACCGACAAAAATCATAAGAATCTTTAAAAGGGTTGGCCAGTAAAACCAGAATCTAGAATTTTCCTAGATGTTCTCCTTGCACTGAAATGACCACCACAAACCATTGAATGGCAAGCTGTAATGACAGACTCAAACTCTTCACTAGGCACACACTTTCTGATAACTTGGTCACTACATATCCGCCATAAGTGAGGGGCATCCCAGATGTAGTGCCTCGATTCGCTTTGAAGTTTTTGTGCCTGAAATTTAGACATGAAAGGAGGGGTGAGTCCGGTTATAAGATAATTAACAATATGCGCATACCAAGGCTCTTTAACAGCTAGAGCACATAATACTGAATCAGGAAAGGAATCACAGGTGAGTTCAGAAGAGTCTACTCCCCGTGTATCATCAGGTAGCCTACTTAAGTGATCGGCTACATGGTTCTCAGCCCCGGCTCTATCCCTTATTTCAATGTCAAATTCCTGAAGAAGTAATGTCCACCTAATCAACCGTGGCTTCGATTGTGGTTTCTTAAGAAGATAGCGAACAGCTGCATGATCAGTAAAAACAGTCACATGAGAATTTAACAAGTAAGGTCTAAACTTCTCTAAAGCGAAAACAACTGCAAATAGCTCTTTTTCTGTTGTGGTATAGTTGACTTGAGCTGCATCCAGTGTTTTCGAAGCATAGGCAATGACTCTTGAGAGCTTCTCCTCCCTCTGGCCTAACATAGCTCCTACAGCAAAATTAGAAGCGTCACATGAAATTTCAAAGGGCATGGTCCAGTTGGGTGCAACAAGAATAGGAGGAGAAGTGAGTTTAGATTTCAATTCACCAAAGGCAACTTTACAAGAATCATCGAAATCAAATTTGACATCTTTTTGTAAAAGCTTTGAGAGAGGTAAAGCAATCTTGCTAAAATCTTTTATAAATCGCCTATAGAATCCCGCATGACCCAAAAATGATCTAATATCTTTAACACAGGCAGGATAAGGCAAAGAAGATATAACCTCAATCTTAGCTTTATCAACTTCAATTCCCTTTTTAGAAATCAAATGTCCTAGAACTATCCCCTCATTGACCATGAAATGGCACTTTTCAAAGTTCAAAATCAAATTCTTTTCAATGCATCTTTTCAAAACCTTTTCAAGACTAGCAAGACAATCATCAAAAGAACCACCATAAACAGTAAAATCATCCATAAAGACTTCCATACATTCCTCTAAAAATTCACAGAATATAGCCATCATGCAACGTTGGAAAGTCCCTGGAGCGTTACATAACCCAAAAGGCATCCTACGATAGGCGAAGGTACCAAAAGGGCATGTAAAAGTGGTTTTATCTTGGTCCTCCGGTGCAATAGGTACTTGAAAGTACCCAGAGAAACCATCTAGAAAGCAGTAATGAGATTTGCCTGCAAGTCTCTCAAGCATCTGGTCTATGAAAGGAAGAGGGAAATGATCTTTCCGTGTGGCATCATTGAGTTTTCTATAATCTATGCACACACGCCAAGAATTCTGCACTCTTGTAGGAATAAGCTCATCCCTATCATTTCTAATAACAGTGACCCCACTCTTTTTTGGCACTACATGTATTGGACTAACCCACTCACTATCAGATATGGGATAGATGATCCCAGCACTTAAAAGTTTGGTAATTTCCTTTTTAACCACATCAAGAATCAGGGGGTTTAGTCTTCTCTGGGGTTGTCTCACTGATTTTGAACCTTCACTAAGCAAGATTCTATGTGTGCAAATGGCTGGACTAATTCCAGGAATGTCCGCTAAAGTCCACCCAATAGCCCTCTTATGCTCTCTCAAACAGTAAGGAGTCTTTCTTCCTCAACCTTAGATAGGGAGTTAGCTATAATGACCGGTAATCGCTCATCAGACTCTAGAAAAGCATATTTCACAGTAGGGGGCAGGGGTTTCAACTCAAGAGTAGGTGGTTGCACAATAGATGGAATCAAATTATGAAGTTCAAGAGAGAAAAGATTACTCCCCTTTCCTTCAATCAGTGAAAATTCCTCAACCTTGCAGATAGCTTCCTCTCCAAGCGTTGAACCAACTTGTAGTTGATCTACAGCACTGCCTTAGAGGGAATCTCTTCCATGACTTCGTCCTCCATATCTGAAATAGCAACAGAAAACCCTTCCCCAAGGGAATTATCGCTGACAATAGAGGGATCAAAGTCTAATTGGGGTCAAGGGAGGAAATAGAGAATGCATGTGGGAGGGAGAGCATACAATTAAACACAGTGCAATCAAGGCATGTATCTTTATCACCACATGAGCAAGAAGAAGGTGTAGAGTAAGGAGGGATGAAAAGAGAATAGTGTCATCCTCATCATCAGAAATAACTGAATAAAGTTCAGAACTAGAGGAATCATCTAGCAATTCAAACTCAGAACAGATATCATCAACAGCAACATCAATCATATTTACACCCAAAGAGAATAGTCTTCATAAGGATGCCTCATTGCTTCATACATGTTAAAACAAACCTTATGATCTCCTACTTCCATAGTGATGGTACCTTCTTTCATGCTAATCATAGTGTTAGCAGTCCTCAAGAAGGGTCTACCAAGAATCAGTGTGGTGTCATGGACAAGCTCAGAGGACATATCAAGTACATAAAAATCAGCAGAAAGACCAAATCCTTAACTTGAACCAAATATCCTCTATGATGCCTTCCGGATACCTAATACTTCTATCAGCCAACTGGAGTACTACAGTGGTAGACTTAAGCGTCTTGACTCCTAGTGAAGTGTATACAGACTTAGGCATCACATTAATAGCTGCTCCTAGATCTAGTAAGGCTCCCCTTATAGAAACTTTTCCTATTGTGCAAGGGATGGTGAAGGATCCAGGGTCCTGGCATTTCACAGGGATTTGAGGCTTAAACAGGGCAGACACATTCGAGCTCACTTGGACTCTTTCATTTGGTCTAAACTTCCTCTTATGGGTACACAGGTCTTTAAGGTATTTAGCATAAGCAGGAACTCTCTTAACAAGATCAAGCAAAGGAATATTAACTTCCACTCTACTGAACAAATCAATCACATCTTTTTCAAATTTAGTTTCAGTCTTTCTTTTGCTTATCAAGTATGAATTAGGAAAAGGAAGGTCTTTGAGATTTACCTCTTTATCATTCAGCTTACCAGCTCCATGCTTAGATGACCCATCATGCTCCTTTGATGCTGCTTCCTCATAATTACTCTCAGATTTTGCTCCTTTGCTACTTAGAAGAGTTGACTTCTTTTCATCTAGCAATTCTCTCTCTTTTGCACTCTCAGAATTCTTAACTCTTGAATGTTTAGAAGAGGCTTATCACACTCAATCTCCTCATCAACTGATTCCTCTTCCTCTTCACTGAATCTTACTTGCTTCCCACTTCGTAGCGCGATTGCATTCAAACCCTTTGGGTTTATGACGGTATTGGAAGGAATGGTGCCACTGCTTCTAGCTTGTTGCTCACTCATGTTGTTGGATAACTGAGTAACATAGGAGTTCATGTTCTCAGATTTAGTCTCCCATTGCTCCATTCTCTTTTCCAAAGCACTAAATCTAGCATCATTCTTGGATGAATCTTGTTGAATTAGTGAAGCTAAGGAGTTGAACTGAGTGCGTTGGCAGCCCTTTCTTCCTTCATTAAAGCCATCATATTCTGTAGAAGTTGATTCGTTTCATCCTTAGGTGGGACCGCAAGGGCTTGAGACTGGTTTTGGAACTGGTTTGAAGATGGACCAGCTCCTCCACTCTTCTGAAATCTATTTGGAGGTCTACTATCATCATTCCTCCAGCCCAATCGAGGGTTTGATTTCCACCCTCATTGTAAGTGTTGGAATAGGGGTCCCATTTTTGATTTGGGCGGCCTTGGAAGACTGCGGACACTTCCTCATAACGGCCCGGACAAACGCTAGATATATGCATGACTGATCCACATGTGTCACAACTAGGCGCTGTAATGTCCATAGGAGTGGATGGGCGATGCACACTCATATTCTTCAATTCAGCAGTGATCAAAGATAGTTGAGATGTCACTTGGCTTCCCAAAGAATCCACCTTTGATTCCAAAGCGTCCATTCTTCTGTTGTGCACCGAAGCAGCTCCCATCTCATGTACTCCTTTTGTATCTCTCACCCCATGTTGTTGATGATTCAGAGCCATCTTCTTTATCAAATCCCAAGCTTCTGCAGCAGTAGAGTCTATTAAAGATCCTCCCGATGCAGCATCCAACATACCCTTCTCTTGGTTCTTCAACCCATCATAGAAGTACTGCACCAGTTGCTCATCCGGAATTTGATGATGTGGGCATCTTGAAAGTAGGTCCTGAAATCTATTCCAGTAATCGTAGAGGGATTCATCGTAGTCTTGCTTGGCAGAATAAATCTCCTTCCTCATTGATGAAGTTCGAGAAGCCGGAAAGTATTTCTCCAAAAATGCCTTCCTTAAGTTCCCCCAGCTATGGTATGCATCAGCTACATGTCTTGGAAGGCTCATGTACCACTCCCCTAGCCTTGCCTTCCAAGGATAGATGAAAAACCTTCCATAGCACTTGGTCCAACGATGCTCCCACAGGCTTCATACTCTGACAAATCATGGAAAGAGATTGCAAATGGAGGTATGGGTCTTCTCCTGTCAAGCCATGAAATTTAGGAAGAGAGTTAATCAATAAACCCTTAATCTCAAAATAACTTCAAAATTGGACATGCAGCAGTAAATGGGTCAAAGTTAACATCAGATGTGGTGGCTTCCCTAATTGTTCTTCTTCTAGGGTTCCCATTATTTTCTCCCACTCTCTCTTGCTCACCATTTCCTCCATTGCCTCCATTCCTTACTTGGTTGGCATTGGGGTTAGGATGAGGTTGGTTTTGTGGTAAATCAGCCATTATCTCTTGGTCAGTAGGTTCACTCTCACTACTGGATAGGCTAGATTCCACTGAAATATTCTCTTGCTCGATCACCAACTCACTTGTCCCTCCGACTCTTTTCTCTCTCTTCTTATCTCTGTGAGTCTTCTCTCAATCTCAGGGTTATAGGGCACAAGCTTGGTTTTTCGTGGCATGCAAAATAAGTATCACAAAGAGAAAAAGTAACAAAATTGACTTGCAGCACACAAAGTCAAATAAAAGTATGCAATGTGATGGATGCAAGTGTAAGGTGTGAGTATGAAAGTATATGGATGAGTATTAGTATGTATGGATGAGTATGAGTATGTATGGGTGGGGTATGAGTAAGTATGCACAGATAAAGAAGCTGAATGCACGTGTTAAAAACTTCAGAAATTTCCGAGAAGTTGGCCGCGGCGAAAATCAGGGGTTTGGCCGCGGCGAAAGTGTCCGAGAGAAATTCCTTCGGTTTTTCAAAAGTTGGCGCGGCGAATAACAGTTGGCCGCGGCGAAAGTATCCCGAGGGAATTTCTTCAGTAATTTGAAAAGTTGGCCGCGGCGAAAGGTAATGTTGGCCGCGGCGAAAGTGGGCAGTATGCTTATCAGACACTGGACTTCACTGATGCAACGTGAGAAATGCTGAAAATCAAGAAAATCAGTATATTTGTTTGTATTTCCAAAAAATTTTGATGCTATGCAAGATGAAAACCTATATTATGAACAAATATGCAACTAAACTACCCTAAATGCTACCCATAAAGATCAAAAACCTCAAAAGTCAATCAAATAGCACAAGCTAACCTAGAGAACCAATTTCTTGGCTCCCGGCAACGGCGCCACTTGAAAGAGAGCCTTTCTGTCGTTCGCTTAGAGGTTCTCGCTCAAAAATTTATCCAAGCTATGCAGTAGAGCAAACTCGGGTCGTTCTCTTTTGGGAGCCTAAATTAGATGTCTAAGTTAGATTAATGCTATGCAGAGTAATGAAAAAGGGGTTTTTGGTGTTTTTAGCCATTAATGAAATGCCAAAACTAAATGCAATGAATACTGATCTAAGTTACTATGTTTTTGGATTTTTCTAAGATAGTGGTGATGAAGTGAAGTTAATGATATGAAATCTCTTGAATATAGCTTTGAAGCAATCATAGTTCAAAATAATTTTGGGAGTAGAAATCACCAAGTCTTCTAATGAAAACCTTAAAGCCCTTTAAGTCTAGGATCTTAATCAATGTCACCCATTTCATAAGATCCTATTAAGCTCACTTGGTGTGTGTATTAAGATTAATTAATGCACTTGGTTAAATGCAAGCTCAGATCAACTCAACAATCACACATTACCATGCAAGACAGAGAGTATCAAAAGGGATGCATAGAAACATATATGTAACCACATATATTAAAGCTCAAATTCAACATTAACTAATCCAATACACAAAACAATCATCCGGAATTGATTACAACCATAATCAAAATAGCTTAGCTCAAATTTACAAATCCTAGACCTAGAAATTCATAAATAAAGAACTAGAACTCATAGATGAAGCTAACTCCCCTTTGAAGCTCTTGGAACTCATGCTCCTTCCACCATATTCAAGAGTTGAGAGGCTTAGCTAGCCATACTCTTGAACCAACTCCAACTAGATAATGTTCTTCAGCCATGGTAGCAGCAGATGGAAGAAATGGAAATGGGATTAGGGTTTCTGAGGTGAAAATGAGAGAAGAGGATGAAAGATACGAAGGTGGAGGCTGAATCCTTCTCATCTGCTGTCATCATACCTAAAATAGGGTTTCTAACCCGAAACTTACGTGCATGGGTCGGTTTTTGGGGATGGGTAGGTCAAAATTTCCCGAATGGTCGGGTCTGGAATTTGCTGCTCCGAGGGGTTCGCCGCGGCGAATAATAGGTTCGCCGCGGCGAAACATGGCAGAGACCTGCCTTCACGATGGGATTTCGCCGGCGGCGAAGTGAGATGTTGGCCGCGGCGACCTAGGCAGAGGATCTTCTCTTGTTTCTTTTGCCTTGAGTTCTTCAATTCTGACCCCAAATCTTTAGTGTCCTACAATAAAAGTAACAAATTGAAGTATCAATTGTCCTAGAGGTTAATTGAATCCAATTAACAACCAATTATGACAATTTAATCCTCAAAATGACACTAACTCCAAGTAAGAACCATAAATCTCAGTTAAGCACAATTTTCACTTAAAAGGACCAGAAAGTATGACAAAATCATGGATAATGATATGAAAAAAATTAATATTTTGAGCTCAATCACCCCAGCTCAAGTATGCACTCCTCATATCATCTATCAATTGAATCCATCATAATACTAGTGAATTCTAAAAGGAATTATGAAATAATAGCATCCTTGTAGGAAAGAGGTTTTATAAATGAGAGTGAAATGATTGGTAATTCACTAAAGGCTCAAATAGGCAACAAGGGATAAGTCATGTTAGGTTTAGCCTATTTGGTTAAGTAGCTAATTTGAATGAAATGCCTCAATGCATGTTCAAGAGTACTAATGTTGCATGTGGTCTTAATTAAGAACTAAGACATTTCATAGAGAGCATAAGATATAAGTGAATGCACACATTGCAGAAATGAAATGAATATGAAAGGCTCAAAGATCTTCCAACTAGCTTGTCTTCCATATTTCATTCACTTCAGCTAAAGAACACATCATAGCTTAATCTCTATGCTTAGAAAATTTCACTTCAAGGTTATATTAATTTCCAAATCAAATCAGTCACAAATTTAACATTAGAATTCCTGAGCAAGCTTAAACCTTCAAAAAGTTTTTGAAAACTGAGGTTTAAGCAAAAACACAAAACACCAAAGCACAACATTCACTCCCCCATACTTGAACCTTGCATTGCCCTCAAATGCAAATTTGAACAAAATATAGCAGGACAACTGTTAAGGAAGGAATGGAAAGAAGGAACCAAATACTCAAAAACAACTAAAAATAACCTAACACTTCTACTATTTATGTCCCCCCCCCCACACTTGTTTCAAAATTGGAGTTCAAGATGAAAATAATCAACTATCACAGACTAAGGTATGTAATGAAGGGGACAACCTGAGATTATGGTAGGTCAAAATTTTCCTTATATATTTTGAGCAGGTGGCCTTGACCTTGAAAGTCTTACTGTTATTCTCATCTAGCAGCTCTATCATGCCAAACTTGTGCACTTTAGTGACCAAGTAGGGTCCTTCCCATTCTTGCTCTCAGCTTCCCAGGTTTATATGTGATCGTGGCCTTGTAGCAGCAACACCTTATCTCCAACCTTGAAAGTCTTCCTTAGAATTTGCTTGTCATGGATCATCTTCGTCTTCTCTTGTAGAACCTGGAATTCTCATAGGCTTCAAGTCTCAACTCTTCAAGTCCTGTAATTGCAATAATCTTTCCATACCAGCACGAATCAACATCAAGGTTACATGCTTTTACAGCCCAAAGAGACTTATGTTCAATCCACCGGTTGGTAGGTGACACATCTTACCATAAACCATCTATAAGGAGACATTGCCTATTGGGGTTTTAAATGCAGTTCTATATGCCCACAAAGCATCATCTAATCTAGCACTCCAAATCCTTCCTAGATGGTTTAACTATGCATTCCAACACCTTCTCTGATTTCTCTATTTGCATTTCCAGCTTGCCCATTGCTTTGGGGATGATAAGGTGTGGATGTCTTATGTGTTACACCATACTTAGTGAATAACCCTTGTAGCAATTTATTACAAAAATGAGTGCCATTTCACTTAACTACTGCTCTAGGAGGATATGCCAAATCTAGAAAAAATGTTATTTTTCAGAATTGTTGAAACAGTGGCAGCATCATTCTTTTTGGTTGCTATGGCCTTCTACCCATCGTGAAAGGTAATCAATTGCAAGAAGAATGTATGTAAAACCAATAGAAGGAAGAAATGGGGCCCATAAAATCAATACCCCATACTTCAAACACCTCACAGAAAAGCATTGGGTGTTGTGGGTAGTTCATGTTTCTTAGTTAAGCTAACCAAATCTTTGACAAATATCACAATTCTTGCAATACCTCATAAGAGTCTTTAAAGAGTGATAGCCATACAAACCAACTTCCAATATTTTTCTTGCAGTCTTGTTAGCACTAAAATGACCTCCACAAGTTTGAGAGTGCACGCATGAAGGATGTCTTGAAATTCTTCATTTAGTACATATCTTCGAATGATTTGGGTCGCTGCATACCTTCCAAAGGATTGGAGGATCCCAAATGTAGTGTTTAGACTCACTCTTAATCTTCTGCATCTTAAAATGAGACAACGAAGGAGGAATTAGACCAGCAACTAAAAAGTTGACAATGTGACAATACCAAGGTTCCA